>NC_028645.1:4197341-4237144 GCF_001406875.1 Solanum pennellii
ACTCCTCCCTGCACACAGTTCTTCACACAAGAACCCTAGGTGACAATTTCTCACAGTTTGTGTTACAATGTTGTTGAAACCTCGCTCTGATACCAATTGTTGGGAATTAAACACACAACACACACAAATAATCTAGAGAAAAGAGAAACGGAACACAAACGGGACACACAAGAATTTAACGTGGTTCGGTTTCCCTACTCCACGACTGTAACAGGAGGATTTTTATTTCACTTGTGCTGCTATGAATTACAAATACAAGGATCATATTTATAGGAAAACCAAATGGTTAACCTAGGGTTTCAGTAATGGGTCGGGCCGGCTCACAAGCCTCCACAAAGCCCAACACTGAGCCCAGGCATTTGCATAACATGAGAACAAGAGCTAACAACGAAGCAACTCAACAGGATGGCGTCAACAAATCGCCTTCAGCAGGAAGTTCTGAATCATGTTTAGATTTTGCTGAAGGAGAATTAATGAGGAAAGTCAAGAAATTGAATTGAGGAAGCTTTTCACTATCAAGCTAGTATGAGAAGAAGAAGAAATCGAGAAGATTCTTCTTCCAGAAATTTAACCTGGTAACCAATCAGTCACTAGTCACTAGTGAGTCCAGTGTAGACCTAGATTCCTTTGAAATGAATCATATCCAAGGTATGCCCCTCTTTGTGTTACGATGCCCACCTATGGTGATACCATGATGAAATGCCACTAGCAGAGGGAGGATTCACCATTTAGCTCAGTTAATGACGTCGTTGTGTCTATGGAAGGCAGTGCTGGGACTACCGAATCCCACATGTTAGATATATGAATGTTCCCAACAAATCAAACACGAGGTGTTCGTCGATGGGCAATCTGATGCAACAACCTTTAGCTCAGAGGGTCACTCTGATGTAGAAGATGAAATGTCATAGGAAGTGTGTGATGTACCAGCTAAATTTGAAGGCTCAATATGTAAGGAATCAACACTGATATTCAACAAAGTTGACAAAATACAAATGGAATATCGTCAAGCTTTTAGGGAAAACAGTAACTACAAAGGAAAACAAAGGGAAAAAGTAGCAAATATAAAGTTCCAGATCTATAAAGTTATTAAGAAAAATAAAAAAGCAAGTTCCTCCATACTGAAGTCTAGTGATACTTGGTCTATTTGTGTCTTCTGGTGCTTTTTGGCCTTTCTTCTAATAGCTTGGCACGGAGGACATTCTTTTGGGATTTGGGACCACATATTGGTCTAGGTGCTTGGGCCGTTTCTTATCCCTGGTACTGCATCTAGGGAGCCGCTGACTTGTCCTCTATGCTTGTTACAATGCCACCCCCATGAAGACGAACCTTGTCCCGAGGTTCTAATCTGGAAATTGTTGCAGCAGTGTATGAGTATCTTCCCATGAAGCGTCTGTTGATGGAAGACCCGTCCACTTGATAAGGCATTGATGGACTTGTTGACCACCCCTCGAAATGATCCTGGTTTGGATGACATCTTCAGGGAGCAGAACCAAAGAAGATGATTGATCCAAAAGCTGAACTGGAGTAATCTGTTGAGAAGGAGAGCCTAAACATTTACGAAGAACGGAGACATGAAATACAGGATGGATTTTGGAAGTTGGGGAACATCCAACTTGTAAGCGACTTCACCAACTCCTTTGTGTGACGCTGCAAGTGTAAAGAGAGCTGACGATAGGGTCGAAGTCGCATATGCACCCAATCACCAATGGCAAATGAAACTTCTCTACGACTTTTGTCTGCTGTAGCTTTCATTCTCACTTGAGCTTGTAACAAATTGTCCTTTAAAACAGCTAATGTTTCATCACGTTGACATAAAGAAGTAGCAACAGCAGAGTTAGATTTCCCATCCTTAAGATACCTCACCACCGTAGGTGGAGGACGGCCATAAACTACCTCAAATGGCGTCATCTAGGAGCTGTGTTGGCATGAAGTATTATACCAGAACTCTGCCCATGGCAACAAAGAAAACCAAGTAGAAGGCGTGTCAGTTGCAAAACAGCGGAGATACATCTCCAAGCATTTGTTTAGCACCTCAGTCTGACCATCAGATTGGGGATGATAGGCTGAACTCATGGCAAGTTGTGTACCCTGGAGTTTATGAAGTTCATTCCAAAATTTCTGATAGAAACAACGGGTCACGATCAGACACAATAGTAACAGGAGAATCATGAAGTCGAATAAATTCCTTAACAAAGACCCCGGCAGTTTTTTGGCTAGTAAAAGTGGTAGGCAAGGCAATAAGGTGACCGTATTTGGACAATCAGATAACAGTGCGCCCATGAGATGGTGGAAGACCTGTGATAAAATCCATCGAAATATCCTAAAAAATGACATCTGGAATAGGTAAGGGACGGATCAATCCGGCAGGTTTCAAAATTTGAATCTTTCATTTGTTGACATTCTGAAACAAATTTCTTCACATTGGCAAATGATTTCAATCTGATTTTCTCTTTAGCAAATGGAAGTGAGACTAGAGAGTATAGGCGTTGGAAGAAATCACACCATTTACTCTAGTATGTTTTCCTTTCTTATTTGCAATATATATATATATGTTTCACTCCAAACGGCACAATAAAGTGAAGTTTGCGGCAATGCCAACTACTTTGGAAAACTTATAAATGTAAAAGCATACATTCCAACGTAAGCAGCTAGATAGAAAAAATAAAAGGTAATGGACTCTCATAAAATAGAGTTCCGTGTGGGACGTCAATCACTAGTACTCAGTAAAAAATTCAAATCAACCTACTCTCATAAAATAGAGTTATGCAGGACGTAAATCACTAGTACTTTGGCCAAAACATTCTAGTCAACTTACTCATTCTTTTTTCTCCTCATCTATAAAAGGATACGATAAGTTCATTGCAAGTGATTGCTTGATTTTAGCGAAGCCTTTGTAGCCCCAGGAATTTTGGACCAAGTAGAATGCTTCTCCATTTACTTCCCCATATCCCACAATAATCAATGCATGAAGCACTGCCTTTTTGTTTTCATCACCAGACGTTGCGATTCTTGTTTCTTCCTCGGTGGGTCCCATGTAAATTTCCTAAATTTTGAAATTAAAGTTAGAAAACATAAACATAATTATATAATAAGCAAGGGTTAATCAATTGAAAAATTGATAGAAGAAAAGATGAATTGAAACCTCTCCAACGTGTTTTTTAAAACTAGGATAGGACCTAACAAAACATGTTAAAGGCTGCTTTTTTATGCATTGTTTTATTGCCTTGTTACTTGTCTTTTCCATGTCTATTTCCTTATGTCCATCTATCTTCACAATATTCTGCATAAAAAAAAAATACTTTGGAAAAAAGAAGACAATTAAACATAATCAATAAATTAGGAAAAAGAAATAAGTAAACACAAAATCTATATGTGGAAAGCAGTGCATGATAAAATTTCAACTCATGAAAGGGTGGGAAGAATGGGGAAAACAGTAAGTTCTAGATGTGGCGGTTCACTTTTTACTCTTTACTTACTCATATCAGCGGTCTATCTGTGGAGTCAACAAAGCCCAACACCTATTTGGACTCCACAAGGGTTAAAAGACCCATTTTTACTCCTCCCTTGCCTTAAATTCACCTTCATCTCCACTGCTATCCATGGAGCAAGCTTCAGAAAGGATGTTTCCACCAACTTTTCAAAACATTACAATCTAGATAAAAAATGGTGAAGAAGTGCTGGCCGAGTTGCATGAAAATGGCAATGAATGCAAGAAACAGAGGAAACAAAGAACTTTCACAAAGGGGTTGATACAAGAAATGCAAGAAACAGATGAAAGGAAATGGAGAGGAAATAAACACCCATTTGCTGAATTTGTGATTTCAAACAAAAGAGAAGTTGGAGTTTAATTTTACAAGCTCCTTGTTGTAGTAATAATGAGCTTTTGCATTGGTATTGCAGTGGAATCTTGTTAACGATAAAGTGAATAAGTCCAGCTTGGTGCTTTACAGTAGAGAAAGAGACAAGAAGTATATTGGTAGGAATTGTCAAAGAAGAAAAGAGGACTTATTTAGAAATACAGTACTAGTATTGAGCCGCAAAAATTTACATGAAATTTCACTCGGCATGCCGTGTTTACGCCTTAATAATATTTTAGTAGATTTTAGCAAAATTGGTGTGTATTAGACACATTTTGTGAAACGTTTAGTGTGTCAAAGGTTCTCCGAAAAGGAGAGGTGTGTAAAAGGCATTTGGTTACAAGCTCAGGCATAAACTATGTATCAAGCCTTATGTTTCAACTTTCAAGCATGATGAGTCATTGTATCATTTATTGTATCTTTGTGGCATTCTATCAATTGGCTCTAATATATATTTATTGGCTTCATGTTGGTTTTATGCCTGCGAATCCCTAAGCAAGGTAACCATATGTTTCTAGGACATTTTTGTTAAGTGTTCATCTTTTGTTGTGGAAACAGCAACATGTGTTCCGAGTACTGTCAAACCTTGTTATAACAGCCATTCCTTGTAACGTCATTTCGATAGAATGGCCTGATTTTCTCCGGAATAGATTTTCCATGTTATATTTTACTTCTCTATAGTAGCATTTCCATTCTACCTATAACAACAATAACATTTCATTATAGCAGTACACTCGTCGTATCTCTATAACAGTTGTACTCAAATAGTGTACATCTTGTAGGTCACTAAAATAGTGTATATTTCGTAAGAAATATATCATGTATAAAAAAAAATTAAAATATATACGGTAATCATAACTAATATCATATACAACATAAATTTCAAGTACGGATATCTAAAAAGAAAAAAATTGTATAAAAATGGCGTCTATCGATTATGATCATAACTTCATGAGGAAAGGCTACTATGTGTTTGCCTTTTTACATTCATACTCTTTCTAATTTTGCCTACTTTTGTTTATAACAGTCAAGTGAGATCTAAGCGTCAAATGAGCCAGGTTAAAGCAGAGAGGCATGAAACTGATAGCTCCCACGTTGGCGTTGGCGTCTCATTCTATAATTTTACCAGTAATCTAATGCAGTTCAGTTTTATAGAACTCTTATTATATCACAGTTGTCTTGTTGCAACGCTTTAGTGTTGGACACCACTGAACACTTAATATGTTCGGGGAATTCGCAAAGAGTATTTAGCAGGTCCTCTGTTCACCTTTTGGCATCTCCTCTAAGGACAAGTTGCTCTTACAATTTATTTATTTTTTGAGCAAGGTAAAGTTATATTCCTCAGCGATGTGGGTATACTGTCAACCACCAAAAACATTACAGTGCAAGTAATCATAATTACCGAGAGCCTAAGGAGTCTACTAGCTGTTCTACCTCATCTATACCCTCTTCTTTACACCAAAGATATAAAGTATTAATGCAGTTTTCTTTTACTTTCTGAATTGAATTAGTAATATTCTCAAAACATCTATTGTTTCTTTCCTTCCAGACTTACCACCATATGCAAGAAGGGACTAGGTTCCACCATTTTTTCTGTTTTTTACTCCCACCTCTTCTCATCCAGCAGGTTAGAAAGATCTGCATGACAAGTTGCTCTTACAATTGCTTCAAGAATGCTGGATCAAGCCCCCACCTTTGTTCTACAAACTTAACAGTGATGGTAGTATATATTGAGGGTATGTGTGGGGCTGGTGGAGTCATAAGGGAAACTAACGCGCACCTAATACTATAGGAAGTTTCTTGGATTCCAATATTGTGTGGCTAATACAAATGACAAAATCTGGTGTTTAGGGAATCACATAGATCAAGTTGAAGTCATTGCGAATGAAGATCAACAAATTACTATTAAATTCAAAGAAAAAGAATGGCAGCAACGGTACATACATATATGTTATTTATGACAAATGCAGAAAAGGCAAAGCCAAAAACCAAAGAACACTACAGAAGTCAAAAAACTCAAATTGCTAAAAATCAAGTTCTTCGCATTCAGAAAACAACTAGCCACATAAAAGAAAAATTGAAAATTGGAACAGACCATAAAGACGAGAGTTTTTTTTACATACCGCATCACGTGGACATTTGCACTTACTCCTCTCCATGATGTAATGATATTTCGATTCTTCCACTATGCCCTGTTCCTTGGCAAATATGTAAGCCATCCTACGAGACAATCCGAAGCATTCCCTTCTTTCCAACTTTGCCTCTAGCTCAGGCATTGGATAATGCTTGAACATGCAATCCAACAATTGTTGTTTTGAGAGTGGAATGACCTCTCTTTTTCTTATAATGGCATCCAGCGCCGTTATTGATCCAGTACAGGCAAATGCCCAGCAACAACCTTAAAATTAAGTAACCAAATAGAAGATATAAGAATAATTTTAATACAATAACAATTTTTACATAATGAATGTACACCTTTAGTATAGTGTACATAGCAGCAAATCTGTAGGGATGATATAATATGTTTTGATTCTTTCCTTATTTAGAGCTCACTGTATTTGTATATATGCATCTTACATAATGGAATTTTAATACAATAATAACAATTAATAAAAGCGAGACTTACAACAAGATCCCTGCTTTTGAATGTCAAGAAGAACTTTTTTGCCGACCCAATTAAATGTAGTCTGAAAAACAAATATGGACAAGTCAGAGATATCATTAATTGTTATCCGTATACATGTCAAGCAACAGAGGACACACTTGTGTTGCAAACGTCTCAATACTGTTTTAAACTTGGTAATTAAGTGAATTGTCGGGAAAACAACGTTGATCAAGCATGTCATACAATTCAATCAACTATGATCTTATGCAGGTGCGGAATGGAAATCTAATGCGGGGCGGAGCGAGTTGCAGGTCGTCTTACTAATTAAACTAAATTTGGTAATCTGAGCTGTTTTACATTCAAGAGATATATGCGTGTTCTCGTAGGCATTTCTGTTTCATCTAATGCAATAAAAATTGTGCAACTAAATGCGGATGTATCTAAAAGATGTGTTCTTTACATGTTATCTCAGTTACCATGATTTGATCTAAACTTACTGTGCGGCCAACCACCATTCTAGAGGGTGTAGGATATTCATTCAAGTAATGGACATTCAAAACACAGTAGCGTCAAACACATTATAGCAGTGCACTGTGGCACGTTTATACAACATCGAATTGGAATCAAGGGACAATGCTAAAGCACTATTTGCATATAAAAAGAACATGCATGAGTGCCTAAAAATATATACCGTACAGTCACGAGAAATGCAGGAATAGACACCACAATAAATACTAACGGTACCCCAGTCTGTTGATGGACTCCCAGGCAATTCATTTGAAACTAACGATTTTTAAATGCACTGTACAATTCATTGGTAAAATATAAAACGACCCCGTGCCTAGCACAGTAATTTAAAAAAGCACTGCCATGAAAACAAGCAACTACCGTCTGTACAAAAAAGTATTTTCAATCCACTAGCTTCGGCAGGTTACTGGTGGGGGTATCCCACTGGTGGATTTTCCACCTTTACCGACGCACCTGATGCGCAACCTATGACTATAGATTCAAATCCAATCCAATATGCCCACCTTCTCAGACCTAAATCAATTACCCAGCCACTGCTCAAGGTACCACCTAAACCTGTCATAATTCTTCATGGGGAGCCCAGCATAACATGGAAGACTTCGGAAGTTAAATCGTCAAGTATCCAAGAAAATCTGCAATACGCTATTGTGGGGAAATTTTCCTATGGCAAACCGGATATAAAAGAATTAAGGAGAACAATACCAGGGCAATGTGAAATCAAAGGTGAATGCACTATTGGAGTACTACATGCGAGGCATGTTCTCATTAGACTCATGACGATGGAAGATTATGTTCATCTTTTATCAACAGCAGCATTCTATGTAAAGGCGTAAGAAAGTTACTGGCAGTTGCAGACCCTTAAATGGGATCCATGGTTTGAACCGGATGTAGAAACAACTATGGGAGTTGCTTGGATATCCTTTCCTGATCTACCACCAAATTTCTTTGCGAAGGAAGCTATTTCTCAATAGCCAGCGTGGTGGGAAAACCTTTAACGATGGATTTGGCGACAAACAACCAGACGAGACCAAGTTGTACAAAAGTTAAAATTGAAGTTGATCTGACAGCGAAGATGCCTCAAAGAGTAAGAATTAATGAAGAGGATGACAATACGGGAGAAATAAAGTATAAGTGGATTAAGGTATAGTATGCCATTTGCCAAAATACTGTAAGGATTGTTGTCTACAAGGACATGATGAACATAATTGTTGGACTCTACATCCTGAACTCTATGAGGCAATGAGGGAAGAAGATCAAAAGATAGAGAGGAAGGCAGATTCAACATTTATCCTAGGAACAGCAGCAGAACAAAGGAGAGTTTTGGCAAGTGGAAAAATCGTGGGAAACAAACAGAATAGGCAAGAATGGATGATAAGAAGAACAAACAAGTACAAGAGAGATAAGTATGGGCATATTGAAGGGGAAGTCGAATACAATCATGAAATTCCTTTGAGGCACTAAGAGAGAAAGAAGATAGAAATAAAGAAGGGGACAAAGATGACAAAAAGTAAGGAGGAAAGCACAAAACAATGGGTAAACAAAAGCTTTGGCAAAGGAAAGGAGAAGAAAGATTCAGGAGAAACGTAACAACAAACGGCGATGGATGAAGAAATACCGATTGAGCAAAAGCAAGAAATCAGTCAACAAGAATCCGAGGCAGAAAAGAATAGAGGCACAATGGTGGTATATGAGATGAATAATGATGTAGTACTTCCTTTAGCTATCGTGAATTCAGCGGAGGAAGTGGAGCCGACTAAGGACAGCATGGATAAACCCGACATGGTACAACACATTGATAAGGTTGCTATTGAGGGAGATTTTTCCCCTAAGCAGATCGGTAGATTAAAGGGTGTGCACACTAAGCATAAGAAACAATGTGAACAAGAGATTAAGGAGGCACAAGCATCATCTAGACAATCTGTTAGCGGAAACGTGAAATTAAAGAACAAGGAAGAACAACAATATTTAACGTGGTTCGGATCAAAATGATCCTACGTCCACCAAAGAACAACTGCACCAATATTTATTTCACTCTACAAAGAATACAAGTGAAATACTACAAGAGAGAGAACACAAATGTCTTAGAAGGTGAGAAGGCAAGTGAGGATGATTTGAAAATGAATTAAGAGCTACCTATTTATAGGAATATATTCATCCTATTGATGTCATCCATGACATCACTGTGTGTCAAAATTGTCAAGGTTAAGAATATGAAACCATTTTATGGTTTGCCTAAATTTCACCTACCAAGATACAATCTTTGACTTTTATTTTGTACTAATTATCTTCCTATCAAATATTCATGTTAATTCATCTTCCATTTAGTTTGATTCCACAAGAACCAAAACCAACTCTTTCACAATCGAAGAGAACAGTTATAAAAAATTCCAAGTATCAATGAAAGCCTTGATATGGAATATTAGGTCGGTAAATACTCAAAAGGCGTTTACTAGACTGATTAATTTACATAAAAGGAATCAATATTACGTTGTGGGCTTAATGGAACCTTTTAAAGATAGACAAAGTTTAGAAGAATACTGAAGAAGATTACGTATGCAACACGTAGTTGTCAATTCTAATGGAAAAATATGGGCGTTCATTGATGATATAATGGAGTATGAAACTGTAAGGGACGAGGAACAATGCTAACTCTAAAGCTTCACAATCAGAGTGCTGGAATGGAAGTAATAATTTCTCTGGTATATGCCAAATGCACACAGAGAGAACGATTACTACTATGGGAGTCTATGTTTGAACTAGCAAATACTATAAATGTACCATGGGTAATTGGAGGAGACTTTAATGTGATCTATAATGAGGAGGAGAAATTGGGAGGACGTCCAGTTATAGAGTTAGAAATAAGGGATTTTAATCACTGTATAAATGTATGTAATCTAGAGGACAGGGGCTTTAAAGGGCAAATACACTTGGTGGAACGGTAGAATGGAGGAGGATTGTGTAATCAAAAGATGGACAGAGTTCTTGGAAAGAAAAATTGCAAGATATATTTCCGGAGATAGAAGTTAAACACATGGCTAGACGTTGAGGACACGCACTGAATTTACTTCCCAATTGTTTGCAGTTTCTTTTCATTTTCTTTGTTTATGTATCCTTGACAGGATTTGCTGGAGATGATGCACCTTCCTAGCATTGTTGGTCATCCGCGTCATGCTGGAGTGATGGTAGGAATGGGACAGAAGGATGCATAATACGTTGGTGATGAGGCTCAGTAGTATTTTGACACTGAAGTATCCAATCGAACCTGGCATAGTGAATATCTGAGATGGCATGGAGATTTGGATCATATGTTGTATAACCTTAAGGCTAATCGCGAGAAATTGACTCAGATAATGTTTGAAACATTCAATGCCCCAGAGCAATGTATGCTGCTATTCAAGCTGTTCTGCCTTTGTATGCATGTACATTGGCCTTTCGTGTTCTTCTCTTGTTTCCTTTTCGTAACTACTTTGATTTGCTACACTGGGGCCATCAGGGTGCTGTTATTCTTGTAGTTTAGATGAGAAACAAATAGTGAATTGTGGTCAAATATGATTCATATTTTTAGGAATTTATGTGTTTTTCTCTTGCAGGTATAGTCCTGGATTCTGGAGATGGTGTGAGCCACACAGTTGCTATTTATGAAGGTTATGTACTTCCTCATGCCATCCTATGTCTTGATCTTGCTGAATACATGGTGAAGATTCTCACTGAACGCGGATAAGGAAATGCAAGCTGCTGGAATTCGTGAAACGACATACGATTCTATAATGAAGTGCGACGTTGATATTACAAAGGGATCTCTATAGGAGCATTGTGCTTAGTGATGGCTAAACTGTGTTTCCTAGCATGGCTGACAGAATGAGCAATGATATTACAGCCTTAGCACCACGGAGCATGAAGATCAAAGTGGTTACTCCTCCTGAAAGGAAGTAGTGTCTCGATTGAAGGTTCCATTTTGGCATCACGCAGTACCTTCCAGCAGTTTAGCATTTTCCTTTCATTATTTTTATCAGCTCGACTAATCTGGATTCAACCCCCCGCTATGGACATTTCCTTCGATTGTTTGGGTTTAAAATCCCAGTATAGGGTTTTTTGCCTGCCCTACCAAAGGAGAGTATTTTTCTTCATTTTTTTTTTTAACCACCTAACACCACAAACCTACTGGCTCTACTAATGTGAGTTCACACTGTACAAGGCTGAATATGGAGGGTCTTACCCGCCCTATTAAAGAGGGGCATTTTACTTTTCTTTTTTTTTTTTTGGGTTTAACCACCCGGTTCCCCAAAGCCTACTGATTCGACTTATCTGGGAAAGAGGAAACTCTAAACAGAGGAAGCATGGATGAAACAGATGAAGCTATGTGGAAAGTAAAAAAGGACAGTCTACTCCTGCTATAAATTGTTGAACATCCAAAGAACAATGAGAAAAGAAGATGACCTGGAACAGAAAAGCTGTCTATTTCTCCTTTCGTTTCTCGACTTGATACTCAAACAGATTCATTCTCAAGGAATGAGGGATGCTACCAAGATTGGATTAAGCAGCTGAACCCAAACATTTTCAGGCCTCTAAAACCAGTAAACATCCTCCCTAAAACACACAGTGATTGTAACAGCAAACACTTTCTTTTCATCTGCGTTATCCTGATTCCAATTATACATCAGAGAGTACAACACGCTTGCCCTATAGTACAAATTTGCAAATACTCTCCTTCCCAATCAGCAGCATATCATGAACCAATTACTATCGCTAGAGGGACAGAAGGGGTTCATCCGAACCTTATATGTGAAAATCTTGACACCGACACCCACTGACTCTAAATACTGGATATGGCCTACACTATAATCCATGTAGTAAATGGTAAAGCTTGCATCTTCCAAAGCATCCTTACATAAGCTTTCTAGCAGTTTATCACACCACCATCCGTTGCTTAAACTCGAGGGGTAAATGATAGCTTTCCAGTTCTCAACTACAGAAACTAAAAAACAAAAGCCTCAACAATAGAATTAACAAGGGTCAAGCAAATATCAAAGAGTGGGTCTAAAGCTACTGAATTGCAGCTGACAAAGAGAACTCTGTCTGTGTCAAGTCAAAACCAAACAAGCAAAATGAAATAGAGGGAATGAAAAAGACTAAGACACATTTTTATATATAGATTTTAAAACAACATTTAACTTGCCCGTAAAAATGGATTGAGATCCACTTTCAATTACTACCAAAATAATAAATATAGAGTAAACATCATAATTACAACAAAGTTTTTTTCTCATTCAATTACTGAAAGACAAACTAACTAAGAAGAAAGCAATTTACTAGTAATGATGTCCAACATTGACAAGAGTTGTTAACACAAAGCCAAAAGGATGCACAGACTTCACATCACTATATGTCCAAACCTCCCTTCACCTACATAAAAACACATAAGAGAGTTAGTAACTTGCAAATGCTGAAACTTGATCATACTTCAACCAATCAAGAAGTAGGTTTTCCAAAACAATTTCCAGGTTCCTTTCTTAAGCTTAATCCAAACTGAATATCATATTAACATTTATGAAAACAGCAACCAGGGGAAGAATGAAAAATTATTTGATTTGCTAACATGAAAGTTACATAATAATTAATAATGACAAAGTTTAGAACAAAAAGGAAGGTCTCGTTACCCTTGGCCTAACAATTGGGAACTCCAAAGGCTTATTCTTATTTATATGTTCCACCACCTTAGCTTGAAAATATTCACTGTCGCCATTTTTGACCGTAAAGGTAATATAGTAAACGAAGCCTTGACATCCACCTTCATTAACCTTGACAATACGGTCGACCTCATATTTGGTGCCCTAAAATGAAGGAATATAGAGGAATCTTATTAGCTTTACAAAGAAACAAGGAAAAAGATAATGGAAAGCGTGAGTAGGGCTTACATTGTCCGTATTGTAATGCTCAAGTGCCTTTGCACAATAATCCTTCAACATTTCAACATTGGCAGGAGTGTCTAAGTAGTTAGTCATGGGGTAAATGCTAGTTAGTGGACACGAACCGGGATAATCCTTAATGTCAAATCCCTATCAAAGTTAACAAAAAAAAAAACATAATCAATTAAAAACATATATGTTTGTTAAATGATATTTTTCGTTTTACTGAGAAGAATCACAACAACAACAACAAGTAGAGATATGAATCTAAAATTCTCCATAAACAATCATAGAGCAAACAATGAGTTGAACAATAGCAACAACAACAAGTAGAGATATGAATCTAACATTCTCCATAAACAATCATAGAGCAAACAATGAGTTGAACAATAGCAACAACAACAAGTAGAGATATGAATCTAACAAAACCATAATAATCGTAAAGCAAATAGAGAAAAGATACCTCACTCTCACGGATCTGGTCGAAGTACCTATCCCAAACAGCTTTATCCGCCTTTTTTTCACCGGGACCGACAGGGCAATATAACTCTTCAATTGCTTCTTGGATATCCAAGTCGTTTTCGCTTGTATCTGAAAGAGAGTATGATAAAGGTTGCTCACTTTCGCAATCGCTGGATTCTCCATCTTCTTCATCCACTTTTTGTTTCTTCAACGACGACGGATAATCCGATTCGCTTGAGGATTGTCTCTGCGGACAATCTGATTCACTTGAGGATCCTCCGTATTGGCACAGCAGAGGCGATTGTGGTGGCGGTGGCGGTGGCGGTGGCGGCGATAACATGATGAGAACGATCAGAGAATAGGGTAACAATAGACGATCAACTTTACAAATTGTTATCTCTTACCTGATACTTATCCTACCCTATTTATTAGTATAAATAAAGTTTACCATCAACAATTCCTTTCCCACTTCAAATTTGTTTTGACAAATAAATCTCCACTAAATTTTCATTTAACCCCAAACTTCTCTTAGGTACGTGTATATAGCCTTTGACTTTTACTTTTGTAGTTTAATTACCATAAATAAAATTGTTATGGAATAAGCTATAATAATATTGTCAAACTATTTTTATTTTATAAATACATAAAAGTTTTTGAGATACAATAAGTATGCCTCTAATGAGACTTAGTCCCGTGTGGTTAAAATGACCACTATTAGATGTGGGTGTCAAGAAGAAATGGGATTTGCACCAGCTCGATGTGAACAATGCCTTCTTGCATGGTGATTTGCAAGAAGAGGTATATATGAAGTTTCCTCCTACTCCTAATCATGTCTGCAGATTAAGGAAGTCCCTATATGGTCTAAGGCAGGACTCTCGACAATGGTATGCTAGAATAGCTGCTGCCCTACAGTATTGGCCAAAGAGGACACTCTTCCTATTTGAATGATTACCCATTCGCATACATGTGATCTGGTTTCAATCCTTGCCATTTATGTTGATGACATTCTTGCCACAGGGAATGATCTTGCTGAGTTGCATCAGTCTGAAACATTTTCTCAATACTGAATTCAAGGGAAATTATCTGTGTCTTGCGGCTGATAAAATCTATTAATGTTTAGCCATTGTGGAGCTCTATCTTCTGTTATCTGTTCATTTAACACACATTTTTTTATTATTAGAATAGAATCTGACTCTCTGGTACTTTGCGTAATGACTATTACCAGTAACTAAAACTGAAATTTCATCCTGGACAAATTGAATCTGATAGGACAAATTGAATCTGATAGGACAAATTGGCACGGAGGACATTCTTTTGGGATTTGGGACCACATATTGGTCTAGGTGCTTGGGCCGTTTCTTATCCCTGGTACTGCATCTAGGGAGCCGCTGACTTGTCCTCTATGCTTGTTACAATGCCACCCCCATGAAGACGAAACTTGTCCCGAGGTTCTAATCTGGAAATTGTTGCAGCAGTGTATGAGTATCTTCCCATGAAGCGTCTGTTGATGCAAGACCCGTCCACTTGATAAGGCATTGATGGACTTGGTGACCACCCCTCGAAATGATCCTGGTTTGGATGACATTTTCAGGGAGCAGAACCAAAGAAGATGATTGATCCAAAAGCTCAACTGGAGTAATCTGTTGAGAAGGAGAGCCTAAACATTTACGAAGAACGGAGACATGAAATACAGGATGGATTTTGGAAGTTGGGAAAGATCCAACTTGTAAGCGACTTCACCAACTCTTTGTACAATTTGAAAGGGGTCGAAAAATCTCCTACTGAGCTTTGTGTGACGCTGCAAGTGTGAAGAGAGCTGACGATAGGGTCGAAGTCGCATATTGAGTGATCACCTGTGAAAGTTGTAGGCCATCTAATGTACTCCTGCAGCATTAGCAGACATCCTCCATAACTTTACAGCTATAGGGGAGGTGAGAAAAAGATGAGATGCAGTCTCCTGCTTAGACAACACCAACACTGTGATACCATATTGACCCCCATAGTTTGCACAACTTCATAAACTGGAATTCTGAAATTCCAGGCCCTCCAAAGTAAGAGAGACATTTTGAAAGGTACTTTGTTAGCCCACATGAACTTGAAAATGTCGTTCGCTTCCGCTCTTTTTCTTATATATTCCCCCAAGAGCTCCTCACCGAGTCCATTTGTCTCTAACATCCATTTTGCCTGGTCAATGTCATTATTATCTACGGGGGAGGGATAATTTTGATAACATGCTGAACATACTCTTCTGAGAGACAATTGCTCAAATTATGAATATTCCATCCATCTGTATTAGCAAATCTTCTAATTTCAATCTCCTCCTCCTCAGCTTCTGGGATGATATGATAAAAGGCTCCCAAACGTGTCCAATTATCATACCAAAAGCTAGAGTTTCCTACACCTATTTGCCACCAAATTTGGTGCTCCACCAAATCTCTCACCTCATTTTCTTCCAAATAATGGATGCGCCCTTGCTTTTAGCAATGACTGGATGGAATTTTCTGCAATACTTATTAATTATGAAAGAACCCCAAAGAGAAGGTTTACTTCTCACGTTCCACCATAGCTTGCATAATAAGACATTTGCCACATCAAACATTGATCTGAAGCCCAAATCCACCTTCTTCTGTCGGCAAGCACATTGCTTCCCAATTGACCAGTGTCTATTCGTCTGAGTATCAGTGTTATTCCAAAATAATCTGGCAAAAGTTCTATGCAGATGCCTTGTCACTCCAATGGGAAGGGTCAGAGCTGATAACAAGTGAATGGGCATACTTTGAAGAACATGTTTAATCAATACAGCCCTCCCACCATAAGACAATAGTTTTCCTTGCCAAGAGTGAATTCTATTTCATACTTTCTTTATGATATTATCATAATAGTGAATCTTATTTTTTCCGTAGAAAATAGGACAACCAAGATAAGTGAAAGGAAAAGAACCTTGTCTAATTTGAGTCAACACTTTGATGCTAGCCACTATTTCCGAGGAAGTTTTTTCATGAACACAGAAAGTAGTCTTCTCTAGGTTTATCAACTGACCAGATGAAGCTTCATAATCTTTCAGAACCTTGATCATTAACTTCATTGATTTCTTTTCAGCTAATAGGAGAAGAATGGTGTCATCTGCATATGAGAGATGATTTATTTTTGGACTCCATTTAGGAACTCCAAACCTCTTAAAATCTTCAATTCCATTTAGAGCATTTAGCATGAGAGGTTAAAGCAGGAATAGACACCACGATAAAAAGAACTATCGTACCCCACAATATTTTAGCATTAGAGCATTTTGGAATCAAGGGAAAATGCTAAAACACTATTTGCACATAAAAAGAACATGGGTGCCTAAAAATATATACCGTACAGTCACGAGAAATGCAGGAATAGACACCACGACAAATACCAACGGTACCCCAGTCTATTGGTGGACTACCAGGCAATTCATTGGAAACTAACAATGCACTGAACAGTTCATTGGTAAAATATAAAACATCCCCGCGCCTAGCACAGTAATTTAGGAAAACAAGCTACTACCGTCTGTACAAATAAGTATTTTCAATCCATTAGCTTCAGCAGGTTACAATGCAAATAAATGATGTACAATTTCATATCAACTGACAGGAATGAACAAAAATCAACAAAATGAATTCAATTGTACCAGTATAAGGATGAAAAACTACTTGCTACTATAAGACAACTCTAGTTAATCATTTGATTAGCAAAGTAACACATTACAAACAACAAATAAATGTACCTTCTTGAAGAAAGTATCATGAGCAAGGAGTGGGTTTTTCAGCCCTCGGCCCCTTCCCTCTTTTTGTCATGAGAAAGTTTTTAGAGAAAACGCAAGAAGGATGCAGATGAAAGGATGCAGGTGAAACTTGAAAGTCTCTGCGTTCACTCCGGTACCTCTTTCTCTATTCTTCCCTGCAACACCAATGCAGAGAATCAATATCAAATTCAATCTTTTTAATTAGTCGGTGAACTTTACATGATATGAATCTACTACTAATTAAAAAGATTGATTTCTAATTTTTCAGTTCTGAATCCATGTCTTCAGACTTGTATAACAACCAATCTGAAATCATACAACCTACGGCCCTCCCTGCCATAGAAGTTGTTCACCACACCGCTAGAATATCCTATCAATTGGAAGTTACAAATTTTAACATCAAATATCCCAGTAACAATTTTGATCTATGAGTTGACTCTATAATTCAACTAAATTGAGTATAATTATTAATGTTATTAGTGTTCTATAAAGATTCTAGAGGGTGTTAAATATGTCAATATTTTCAGTACAACACCCCAACTCAGTTTAATTGTTCCACAAGTTTGTGGTGTGTTTTGGAAACTAATTGCCAAAATCCAAACTGGAAAATCCGTTTAATTAGTATAAGTTGGATTTATATATTGACAACAGCGGTGGGTTAGAAAGTAATGGACATTTTTTTGGAAGTGAAACAAAAGCGAAATCAATATAAACTATGGGTATCGCTCAAACATCTAGGGTTATATAAGATTGATGACAATACAAACATAACGAAAGAAGAGTATGGAGGAGAGCATTGGAATAGATATGAAATTGAAGCAAATAATATCGATTGTACTATGTAAAATCAATAAAGCCTGCATGCAAGGGTATTTGTGGAATTTTCAAAAATGAAAGTGCTGATGTTATCACGTTTTCATTTATACATATAATATATGATATGATATGATTATTATATCGAATATAACTATGCTACAACTCAAATTTTAAGTTGTGACCCTTGATCTTCCTATGGGTTACTGCACTTTTAAATACGAATATTAAGTAGGTGAAGAAAATATGTAATTGAGATAATTATAATAACTGCATATTATATTTAATAAAAAATAATTTTAAAAGTGGACCTGAAAAGTATAGTAATTGAATGTTAAAGACTTTTTGAGATATTTAAATGAAAGGAAAGGGAAAAAAAGTTTTGATCAGAAAATTTGACCAGAATGATATTATTTCTATTTAACATTTTTATCTTGTTAATTTTAACATCTTATTAATTAAAAAAAATCAAATTATTTAATAAAAAAATATTAAAGATTTTTTAAATTTCTTATTAAATTTTCTAGTCATTTAACATTATCCAAAGAAAAAAATGATTAAAAAAAGAAGAAGAGATAACTAGAAAAATATCATAAATAGATGTCATATTTACCTTCTCTATATTTATGTCTTTATAAAGATATATATGTCCGTTTGGACATGCGATATGGTATCATGATATGAAATTATGAGATGAAATTGAAGTTTTGTTTGGACATGCGATATGAAATTTGGATGTTGTATATTTTCTCATAAACATAAAAATCTCATAAATTCTAAAGTTATTAAAATAACCCCAAACGTTTATTCAATATTATCAAATAAACAAAAAATCATAAAATTGTATAATAAATTATTACGAAGTTATTTGTTTTCCACTTAAGTAATTGTTTCATCAATATATTTGAGTAAAAATGATACACATTTTACGGGCTCTTCAAGATTTTATTACTCATCAATCGTGAAGTGTGAGTTAAAGTGACTATATGTTGGTGAGAATAATAAATTTTATAAAAAAAAAATTACGTGTGAAATAAATGGTTAGTAGATATAAATGTGCGATTGTTTTAACGAAATATAAACTTGTGGATCAATTTTTGTATGAAAATAACTCAAATCATGATATGTATTCCATATGATTCCATATCATGATTTTTAGAGAATGTGGTATCAAATCTCATGATATGGAATCATGAGACGGAATCAGCATAAAATCACGTGTCTAAACGTTGATTCAATCTCACCAGTAGCGTAGCCACATACCGTCAAGGGTGTCCAATTGAACACCTTTCGTCGGAAAAAAATTAGTATATATACAAGTTAAATGATATACAAAATAATTAAATAACCTATTTTGGACACCCTTAACATAATAAGTTGCTATTTTTGGACACTCTTTAAAAAATTTGTGGTTCCGCCACAGCATCTCACGATACCATATCGTGATAGGTATCACATGGCCAAACGTCTACTAAATGAATTGAAATATCACTTAGTACCAAAAATTCTTGGTTTTCCTATTTTTCATCAAACAAGTCTCTTTCTACTTCTTAAGGAAATTATCCACTTTGGACTCTAAGGTATATCTACTCGGACATGATTTTGACTCTAATTTACATTTTCATAAAAGTTACTTTCTTTGTTGTAGAAATTTAGAATCAAGAAGAAACGTTTACTTTTTGAGATAAATGACTTAGTTTTCCTAGAACATGTTATCGTTAGCCTTATTTTTCAGTTGTTGATAATTTTTACTTGTTTGAAAGTTCTAGAAAATGGCTGATGTTGAGGACATTCAACCTCTTGTATGTGACAATGGAACTAGCATGGTTAAGGTAACGAATTCGCTTTCCAAATGTAGTCGTTTTGCTTACTAAAGCACCTCTCAACCCTAAGGCTAATCGCGAGAAAATGACTCAGATAATGTTTGAAACATTCAATGTATGCTATTCAAGTTGTTCTGTCTTTGTATGCTAGTGGACGTACTACTGGTAAGATATATTAACTCTCTTTGTTTCGAATGTTAATTTGCCTTTCATGTTGCTATGTTTTCTTCCTCTATCGTTTTTTCCCTTTTCATAATGATTTGCTGCACTTCAGTCAAAGGTACTTCGAGATGTAAATAGTGAATTGTAGTCAAATATGATTCATGTTTTCTAGCAGGTATTGTGTTGGATTCTGGAGATGGTGTGAGCCATACAGTTCCTATCTCTGAAGGTTATGCACTACCTCATGTAGACCTTGCTGGCCGTGACCTTACTGAGTACATGGTGAAGATTCTTACTGAACGCGGATACTCCTTCACTACTAGTGCAGAGAAGGAAATTGTAAGGGATATGAAGGAGAAATTGGCATAACTTGCTCTTGATTTCGAGCAGGAACTTGAGACAACCAAGACAGGCTCCGCGGTTGAGAAGAACTATGAACTGCCTGATGAACAAGTGATTACTATTGGTGCTGAGCGTTTTCGATGTCCTAAAGTACTTTATCAACCTTCTTTGATCAGAATGGAAGTTGCTGGAATTCATGAGACGACGTATAATTCTATAATGAAGCGTGATGTTGATATCAGAAAGGATTTGTATGGGAACATTGTGCTTAGCGGTGGATCGACTATGTTTCCTGGCATTGCTGATAGAATGAGCAAAGAGATTTAAGCCTTAGTGGTTGCTCCCCCTGAAAAGGAAGTATAGTGTTTGGATTGGAGGTTCCATTTTGGCATCCCTTAGTACCTTTCAACAGGTGATTATATTCCTTTTGCTATTTTTATTGGCTCGACTAATCTGGATTCATGCCGTAAAACCCCACCACTACGGAGGGTCTTACATGACCTAGCATAGAGGGACATTTCCTTCATTTGTTTGGGTTTAATAAACTAGTTCCCGAAATCTAGTAGCTCGACTAATTTTGATTTGCGTCATCAAAATCTTAGTATAGGGGAGGTTTTCACACCTTATCAAAATGGAGCATTTTCCTTCCCAAAACCTACACTAGCTCAACTAATTTGGATTCACGCTGTAAAAGACTGTCTATGGAGGGACTTACCCGCCCTACCGACTACCAAAGAGGGGTATTTTCCTCTTCTTTTTTTTGGGCTTAATCATCAGGTTTCCAAAGCATACTGCTTCAACTAATCTAGATTCTCCGTAGAGCTATGTTGCTCAGACTCCAAAAAGGAGGATGCATTCATGTCAAATCCTTAAAAAAAGTGCACTACTTTTGAAGGATCGGACTCACACTCGTCCACATTTTTGAAAGGTTCAAGCAACTTAGTGGTAAAAAACCCAATATGGAGGGTTTTACCTGCTCAACCGAAAAGGGGCATTTTCCTCCCTATTTATGGTTTAACCACCAGTTCCTGAAACCTACTGACTCGACTAATTTGGATTCGGGCCATAAAAAACCTACCATGGGCTTTTTTTGGCCTCGATGAGCATTTTTCTTCATTGTTATTTATACATGTGTATTTGATTTATTTATCTTTATGTTGATAATAATGATGATTAACATACTTATCATTGTTTGAATTTGTAGATGTGGATTGCTAAGGCAGAGTATGATGAGTCTTGCCCCTCCAATGTGCATAGAAAGTGTTTCTAATCCGAACAAAGGTTGAACCTGGTTCAACATTTGAGTTTTCGATCTTCTTTTTGTTTCCTTGGTGACTCGAACCAATAACTTTTAAATTCTAAACGAATGATACTTACCATTTGAACAAGCCTTCTTGTTACTTTTAGAGAATTAATTGGTCATTGGACCTTTTTTTTTTTTTTTTGTTTAATTCGTTACTTACTAGGAGTATTACTCAATTGTAATTAGTCTAGAACAACATCAAATATTAATTTGTGATAACCCTTGTAGATATTTTATTAACGGAGAGTTGTCACATAAAAATAAGAATAAGGTTTGCATACATTTTTATTTTCAATGGTAAAGACCAGTAGCACTTGCAAAAAATTATATAGACATAAACAATTTCTTATATGGTTAGGAATAGTAAAATAGTCTAGTAGTTGAAAGTTGATTCACAGACCATCCTAAAAGATCATTTAGTAATAATATATTCAAAATAGTTTCTTAAATATTCCTTTCATTCATTTTTACTTGTCAAATTTACTCTTTATATACTCTTAAGAAACAACAATTATCATCAATATTTTATCACAATACACATTAATTACTATTTAATCTTAGTTTTTCTTTTAGTATATATACTAAAAGTAAAAATATATATTTTTAATATAATAAACAACTAAAAGTATATTTATGAGTATTATTGATTTTTTAACCAAAAAATAATTATTTGTTTCCCTAAAACATCCTTTGTGATACAAGAAAGATTGAGATGAACTAAACGACGTCGTTATTTTGAGCTGCTGTAGAATTTGGGTATCCCAATTTCTGTATTAGGGAAGACCTAAAATTGCAGAAAGATCCGAACTTGAGAGGAAGGAAGAAGAGGGTATACAAGAATTTTGGGGGAAAATGGGTAAAATTGCAGTTGCAGTGATTGTAAGTTCATGGGTAGTAGCTGTATCCATACTCGTCAATCGTATTGTCACTGAACCTTACATGGTAATCAAGTTTTCTTGTTTAATATGAATGTAATTTATTGCTTTGATAATCTTCTATGGATTTTGAGCTGAGGGTCTATCGGAAACAACCCCAATTGTGGGATTACACTGGGGATATGTTGTTGTTGTTGTTGTTGGAGGTGTAATGTGGATATGGGTGATTATGAATCTTTTGAGACCCCACTTGTGGGATTACACTGGTTATGTAGTTTTTGTTGTAGGTGTAATGTGGATATTGGTGTTTTTGCAGGATGAGATATTCCACATACCTCAAGCACAACAGTATTGCAAAGGCAATTTCAGAAGTTGGGAGCCCATGATCACCACTCCTCCGGGGCTGTACGTAGTATCTCGTTCCTATTCTATTTCGTAATGTTGTCAAAATTGTTCCTGCTTTGTATTTTAACTTCAGAGAGCATGAAAATAGGGACTCCCTTACATGTGGCATTAGCCTCTTGGAATCGATATATGGTAAATGAAATGTTATAGTATTAGCTTGTATGGTCAATTTTTCCTGATGAGTTGGGGATACGTTGTATGGCTACAAGTCGAGAGCTTTTTGTCAATTAGTTCCTTGATCTTTTTGGTGTTAAATTATGGTTCAGGGTTACATTGACTAAATAGCAAGATACATGATCTAGTTAGGGTAGAAACTAAACATGTCTGCTTGGAAATAGGAATTGTACATGTTATGCTCTTCTTGCCAAGCTTACAAGATCTTGACCATTTTGTGTATCTACAGATTTGAGTCCTTTCCCTTTCATTGGTTGCAAAAATATCTAGTGTTTTTCTTTTTTAGTACAACTTCACTTTGTTGATGATCTTAGTTTATCTGGTGGTTTCTTATAAACGAGTTGTTGGTACAAGTGTTACATTCTTTTCGCCCCAGTTATCATGAAAATTGGCGTACAGATGAGTCTATGCAAAGAGTAAATATGAAGGAGGACCTGTAGTGTACTAGTGTTAGAGAACCCCAAGTTATTGAATGTTGGGGCGAACAAGTCCAATAGAGTAAAGTAGAGGTTTCAGAATAACCTACCCCAATTTTAGTAGTAGTTGCAGTAGAATGTTAAAGCTTGGTTAGGAGAGATTTTCTCTATTCATTGTTTACATGTACTTTTAGTTGCAAAAAATGAATATGTTATGTATGATTTGGAAGAGAACAATATCAGTCCAGTGCATGTATACTCTGTATTGAAATTCCACTAATCCTCCTTAGTGACCAGGGTTAGAGACTTACTTGTGATATGGTGTTTTTCTAGAAGTTTTTCTAGAGACTTACTTGGGTGTCAAAGACGATCTGTGTAAGGATAGGTATGAGATTTGTAGAGTCTCTAGCTTTAGAGAAACAATGGGCTCAACTAGAGCGAATTGGATTTAGATGATTCATATTGCAACTAATTCATTAAGGTGCACTTGATAGTTGGAGTAAACCAAAAGGAAATAAACTAATACTCTCTATTTCATTTTACATGACACTCTTTCCTTCTAGAATGTTTAAAAAGAACGGAACCATATTATTATATTTGACTTGTTTTTAGTTTAAACTACATATTCTACCCTTAATTAGATGCCCTTATAGCCATAGAAATGGAATGGCATGTAAGGACCACAAGTTCTATGGGTACTTTTGTTGTGTGCCAAAAGTCAGTCTTTTCTTTCTTTCGTCAACATTGTGCTCAGTCAAACTGTCAAATACACTAATATAAAATGAAATGGAGAGAGTGGTAGCAATATAATTTACTCTAACACCCATCTAACTTAACTTAATATTGTAATAGATGGTGCAATCCCACATCCATTCCCTAATCGTGTCGGATCGACATGGGTGAGGCATGATTTGACGGGTCCGAGCAACATAGATGGTGCATAATCCATGCCATTCTTCCACCCATTCCTTCCAGTTTGTCATCTACTCCCACACTGTTCAAAATTCAGTTAGGATAAGTACATATGTATAGTAGTGTTTGTCTACATATGCTAGCTTCATGAGTTGGATTATGTTTTCCACATTCACAGTTTCGAGTTATTTTTGGGTTTCCATTATATAGGGGCACCGAGTGTTGGTTTCGAAATATAAGATGCATTTTTGCAATTAAGTTATATTGTCTGGGGATTCATTAAGTTACTTTGAACAATGTTCCCCTGTCCGAAAAGATAGTGCTACTTTCCCTTTTGGCAGTCCCTGAGTGATGCCTATTTTCTCTAATAGGAATCTTATACAATTGGACCCTCTTATCCACTTAACTCAATACAGCTTAAATTTCTTTTTTAATTCTTTTTAGGTAAGGTTAACCTTACTTTACAACAAAATGAAAGTGGCAGTAAGGAACCTCTTTCTAATTCTTTACTCCATAAACAGAAAGTTCAACAATGAATCCACATATTCCTGCAGTAAATATTCACTGATATGCTAGGTCAAATAAGATATAAATGAGATGGACTGATGCAGTGCCAAAAAAAATCAATAGATCTTTGGCAATGAGGTTCATTGTTAGTAAGTATATGTCAGCTAAATGCTATAGAATATCATCAAATGATAAAGGAATTCTCTCAGATTTGTCTCTTTTGTTTTTCAAAGACAAAAAGGGATATTAATAAACAGAGAAGGACACAGATAAAAGAGTGGAGCTAGCTGATATCACATAAATTGTGCCATGACCATGATCCATGTTAGATATGAAAAGAAATGTTCTCTAGGATGATTCAGTTGAAAAAACAATATAGATTTAACTGATAAGGGAATTTGATGCAAATAATTTAAAACTTTTGCAGGTACATTGTTTCACTTGCCTATGTTGCTTCTTTGTTTCCAGGAATATTCTCTATGAAAGACGATCTTTCGTTTTCAGATGCTTGTTCCTCTTCCATCCTACGCTCCAGCAATGGTGTATTGGCTGTATTTTGCAGCATGATGGTTTACAACATACTTACCCACCTCAGACCTTCTCTTACTGACAGAAAAGTAACTCTTCGGACGGTTGTCCTTGCATTGTATCCCCTTCACTGGTTCTTCACTTTCCTTTATTATACAGATGTAGCATCACTAACTGCTGTACTGGCATCATATCTTATGAGTCTTAAGAAGAAATATTTCTTCAGTTCCCTGGTAAGAGGATCAACTCAATCCCATCTAGTTCTTTCTAGTTAATAATAATGGGGAGCAAATTTATAAATTGACTTTTATTCAAACTCTTTATAGCCCATTCCTTGTCATAGAATTGTTTTCTTCTTTATAACTTTTGCGATTAATATCAATCGAAAGCTTTAATGTTTTTCCAAGAACAGATTCTGCACTCTACTTATTCATGCACCAAACATATTCTAAGGATATATGTCATTTTGACATTTGACAAATTGCTGATTACTGTTTACCACATGTAAGAGCCTGTTTGGCTCAGCTTAAAAGTTGGTCAAACTGACTTAAAAGCTGATTTTTGACTTATTTGACTGTTTGGCAATACTCAAAACAGCTTTTTTTAAGTTAAAAAAAACTTATTTTAAGCCAAAAGTTAAAAGCTGGGGTAGGGGTGCTTTTTTTTTTTTAGCTTATAAGCTGTTTTAAGTTGACCACATTTTTATGTTTTTTCCCTTAATATTTTTATACAATCTCCAAATTATCCATATAACTCTAACATCTCTTTCTTCTATTTTTCCCTTTTCACGTTTGGCATAACAACTTCAGCACTTTTATCCAAACGCATAACTGCTTATTTTAAAAATAAGTTTCAGCACTTTCAAAAGTACTTTTTTAAAGCTGCTTTTATTAAGCCCATCCAAACGGGCCCTAAGACCGCAGTGTGCTTTGAGTACTGTATTTTATTGTTGCCTCCACTTGAGCTGTATCAGAAGAATAACAATACTCAATAGTAAATATGGGGAGGGAGAGAGAATAAGAAACAGTAACTGTAGTTCTAACTTCATAAAACTTTATCTTCCTCTCATGCCTGATTTACTTTAACGTTATTGTTTTGCATGCTACGGATAGTTCCATTTAATGATCAGATATTGAATTTGACCTTGTTGTTTTTCTGATTGAGAAGTTAACAGTGTTTTCATACATCTGAAGGTTGGGGCTTTTTCTGTGCTGATACGACAAACAAATATCATATGGATCCTTTTCATAGCATGCACTGGGGTTTTAGACTATATTCTAGATCAGCCGAAGGATAGTGCCGATTTAATTGATTCTAGTCAATCACAAGGTGAAGATGCTTTCCCAGTCTCGAGTCAAGGTGTTGGAACACACTCTAACTTGAGAAAGCGCAGAATCCACAATCAGGCAGCTACATTTAGCTCTCCTATCCACCAAAAGATTGCTTCTTCAGTGCCTTCCTCAGGTTGTCTTCTTATCTTGTTTCAAGTTTTTTTAAAATCTGAATTTGTGTTGTGTTAGGACACATGATAGCATCTGATGATTTTTGTTCTATCTGTTGATTTATGTTGTGTAGGACACGTGATAGCATCTTCTTTTTGACAAGTAGTTTCTGTTCTGTGATCTAAAGTAACATTGAATGAAAAATATACAATCGAACACCATTTTGTAATACATCAAATTAAAAAAAAAACATTTTTTTTAAAAAAAAAGAATAATACATCAAGTTCAATTTTACAAGCTGTCAAGCGTCTCTTTATGAGGTGAAATATCCAAAAGATTTACTTGCGAATCGGCATCATGAAGATTTAATTTATCTGTTGTAAAAAACCCTGGTAACCATGGATGACATAAAGGAATAAAATACTCCACTCATTCTGGCATCCTACAGAGATACTTTTGGTTGTGCATTTGTAAACATTTTCTTTTTTATTGTTAGAACACCTCAATCCGGAGTATGGAAGGTGGGGGGGGAGGAAAATGAACTCTTATTACTTGAAATAATGACTTGGATGTACAAGTAATTTCCCTAGTGCTATAATTTTATTCGATTGTTTGGTAATATTACGTACTACTTAACAAGAGAAACTTGCTATTTTGATCTTTTGACAACCTGTGGTTCTAGTCTAAATACACTTGACCCTCACTAAATCAAATTTTAGGCTTTTGATCCCACCATTAATAAATTCTTACAAATGTAATGTATTTCTAATTAGTATCCTAATTCCCTTTGATTTGAGGGGATCTGCTAGAAGATCAAAAACAAAGTTAGATAAACTGAACGAACACTCCTTGCTGCTAACATTCTTACGAGAAGTGTGTCATGTGGAAAACTTGCTTCGCATGTTTGAAGCATCCATTAAATGTTAACCAGAGTGGCTATCATGTTCACAAACACATTTACAAGAAATTCTTCCATTGATTATGCTTGGTACAGACATGTAAGCTTTTCTTGTCAGATGGCATGGTATAGACAAATAAGCTATTCGGGCTCATGCATAGTTATACTTTATTGCATATTAGTAGTTGGCAATGCGATTTAGGTTCCTTTTGTATATGTCATTTTAGTTATAAGAGATTACATTCCTTTTTCAGATTTCTCTCATGAGGTGCGTGAGATTATCTCAAGACTCTGGCAGTTTAAGTGGGAGATTATTGCATCGTTTTGGCCTTACCTCATAATTATGGCCGCTTTCATCACCTTTGTTTTCTGGAACGGGAGTATAGTGCTTGGTACCAACTCTCACTTTTGTAGTTTTGTTTCTTTATGGTCTCTTCCATTTGTTAACCGTGTATGCACACACTTCTTTTCCCACCCTTGTGCTATCCAGGTGCAAAAGAGGCTCACTCGGTTTCTCCACATTTTGCACAATTGATGTATTTTAGCTTGATTTCTGTGCTGTTTGTGACTCCCATGCACTTCACAATTGGTCAGGCTGCAGCACTGGCCCGATCCTTCTGGAAGAAAAATAAGCTGGTCAGTTTCTTTCAGTTGTGCACGACATTAGCTGTTGGGTTCCTTTCAGTGCATTTTTTCAGGTTAGATGAATGGCTTTGTAATTTTCTAATTCAGTTGCACTATCCTTGTACCCTCTCCCTCTCCCCCGTCCCTTTTCCTCTCTTTCGTGCAATTCATCACTTTCTGTCATGCTATACAATCTATAACGTCAGTTTTTGAGGGTGTTTGTTTATCCTTTCTTTGTTCTTTGTTGCATCAAAGATTTAGGGTGTGCTCAGTATGAAGGAAAATGTTTTCCTTCATACCGAATACATCCTTAATGGCGTTCATTTCTAATAGATTCTAGCTGTGTGCACATTATTTTCTTTTTTCCTGATTCGGATTTGATATCTAAAAATTGGTTCCTTGCAATAATGAAATGCAATATTTTGACATTCAAGTGACCTGGAAACAGTAGTATACATATATGTGACATGATATATTGATATTGCAGCATTGCCCACCCTTATCTCGTTGCTGACAATCGACACTATACCTTTTATCTATGGAGAAAAGTAATCAAATTTCATTGGTCAATGAAGTACCTCCTGGTTCCACTCTATGTATATTCATGGATATCCATCTTCAATATCTTGGGTCAGTAAAACTCTCGGTCCTATTCTAACTTGTGTCTTCTACACATCCTTATCTCTTACTCGGAATCAAAGAAGAGAGTATTTAACTCATACTTCTATTTTCTTTCAAACATATTCTTTTCCCCCTCTATTTGCAGCTAAAAATCAGAGGAAGACATGGGTACTGGTATATTTCTTGGCTACCGCTGCAACACTGATTCCAGCTCCACTTATAGAGTTCAGATACTATACAATCCCGTTCTTTTTCTTGATCCTCCACTCTCATGTTGATGATGACAGAAGTTGGCTTCTGATGGGAATCATGTATCTTGCCATTAATATTTTCACTATATATATGTTCTTGTTCCGTCCGTTTTCTTGGGTACACGAGACTGGTGTTCAGAGATTTATATGGTAGCAAGATACTCAGGAGAACTCAACAAGTGTTGATAAGCTGCACCAGTGTTCTGGCTGTACCTGCAGATCCCAATTTGCTCGAACTTTTGAAAATGCAGTGTAGGATAATTTTTTTGTAGAATGAGTGGTAAAGGAATTTGTTTCAATCAAATTTAGTGTCTTAACCATTGAGGTTGTTTTACTAGTTCATAATATTACATTTACTTTTTTTTTTTTTGGAATTACATATTCGTTCGATAATTCTCTCTTTGTCGTTCTATATGATGGTGTTTGTTTGTAACATAGAGCAGAGGTGGACTCAGGATTCGAAGACAATGTGCCATCACTAGAAGTGAATGCATGTTAGAGGAAGTGATATCCGCAACACAGTCTCGTCTGATGTTCTATTGTATAAATATATAAATTAAATGACATAGGTTTGGGCTTGGAACTTCCATGTTGGAAGTCTCAAGTTCGAAATCCCTGACCAGCGAAAGTAGAGGGTTTGTCTTCTGGGTCGAGCTCGTCGCACGAGGAGCTCATTTTAAAAAAAAAGAGATGATTAGTGTAAACAAAAGTGTATGTTCCATTTTGTCAAAGAGTTTTACTTAGAAAAAAAAAAGTTGTTTTAATTGGAGGTTGAATATTAAGTATGAATTGAATTAATTGTGTAATAAAAGTATTACTCACTATGTATTTTTGTTTTAGTCAAATGAGATGACATTACTTTACACGTTTTTATGCTTAACTGCAACACTAATTCATTGTATCTGGTTATAGAATGATATGTATTCATATCTTATATTGTAGAGTATAAATTTTTATTAATGGAGATTAAAATTTTATAATAAATATGCGAATAATTTAATGGGGTTTTGCATTTATAATATTTATCTAAAACTAATTTTTAATCGTATAAAAATGGTATGACTTTTTATCAAATGTGATTCGAGTAAATTTTCAAGACCTGTTGACGCTTGCTAGCTTCGCCCCTGATCCGAGATGAAAGACAAGAATGTGATGAACTTTCAATTGAATTATTGGAGAGATTTGATGATTGTATGTATAAATTCAGATGATTTTTTTTAGTAAATATTCCAAATGTCATTAAATTTAATTTTATATTGATATATGCACTTTAACTTATATCTTACAAAACCATTCTACATAATTTATCTGACATGACCTAATATCGAAAATCGAATCAATCCATAAATCTAATAAATCAAAGTGTAAGATAATACTCCCTCCGTCTATATTTACCTATCAAATATCGTCTAATTTGATTTTTATTTTTCTTTGTCATTTTTAACAAATTAAGAAAAGATATTTCTTTTTCTTGTTATATATTTAATTCATCAACATTAAGTTAATGTATTTCAAAAATGTTGTGAGTAATAATATGTTTGTAATCCTATTAATTATTAAAGTAAAATGATAAATTCATTATACTAATTATTATTTTCTTGATAGATCTGTTAAAATAAAATATGACAAATAAATTAAAACAGAAAGAAATACTCAACAAGTAAAAATCTTTCTTAACGAATATGTTAAATGAATTTGAATATTATGAAAGGCCAAATACATTAGTAGATCCCTAAACTTGTTGGGGGTTTTTTCTCAGGCACCTCAACTACGTCATTTTCCTATTGAATCATTGAACCCCCATAATTTGTTCCGTTTAAACAAACACCGTTGTCTGATGTGGAACCAGATTTGTGAGGGGTATTGATAGAGGATACATATGTTGTTCCATAAATCATTAGTCCAATTGATAGTGAAAATGTTTAAGAATAATTGTGTTTTACTTAAGTCATTTGAACACATTAGAAAACAAATGAGACTAACACGGTTTGTCTTCATTCCTTCAATCAAAATTATTACAATTCGAACAAAATTGAAGACATTTACAATAGAAAAGCTGATCAAAATCAACCAACAGTGTTTTAAAGAAACAATTATGGGTGGTTCAATGATTTAATTAAAAAATAACGTAATTAAAATACCTGAGAAAAAAAACTCAATAAATTTAGAGATTTGTTTATGTATTTGGACAGTATGAAACAAAGAAATTGGCCATTTAGACAACTTAATTGCATGATGTAGAGTTGGTTACAAATATAGAAAGTAGAAAGTAAATGATGGGACCCTTTTTGCCAAAAAAAAAATCCTATTTGATTCAATTAACTAATTGTGTGTACAAACCTAAACCATATATGGTTGGATCATAAATAAATCATGTTCAAGTTGGACTATTCTATTTTGGATATTATTTTTTTAAAAAAAAAATTGATACTCAATTTGTGATTTTTCTTAGTATTTTAGTTTGGTCAAAGATTGTTTCACATCTTGCATTACCTACACATTTTATAATTAATATTGACAATGAAGTCTAACTCAAATGACATGATTATATAAACCTTATAAGCCTTTAAAATGTTTTTTTCTTTGGGAAACTAACATAAATATGTTATAATAAAAAAATATTTACCATTTATAGTAATAATATTTTTTTTTCACTTGATCACTTCTAATTCATTTATAATACAAGGTTAATACATATTACAAAGAACAATTTATTATTCACATATAATACAAGTTTTAATGATGGATAATACAGTGATCATACATTTTAATACACTTATAATACAATGTGACAATTTTTTACCAAACAAACATAATATATTTCAAAAACAATTATAATTCAAATATATTGCATACATAATTCACTTTTAATACATATTATAAATTTATTACAAAATTACTATAAATGGTAATAAACAAAAAGTATCGCTAAAATCAGTAAATATTTTTAAAAATGTATTAATTTATGTAATTTTTCCTTTTTCATTTTAGCAAAAGAATGTGATGGTTGCATATTTAAAAATCTTAGAAATTGAAGAATTGTCATATTTTTTTTAACCTTATAAGCCTTTAAAATGTTTTTGTTTTTACCAAAAGAATATGATGGTTAAATATTTTAAAATCTTAGAAATTTAAGAATTTTCATATTTTTTTAGTTAAATATTATTAAAGACATTTATTGTATAGTTAATTTAGGGAATTTATTTTAAGTAGGTTGGGTTAAGAATTGAGTTGAAATTAAGGTGGATTAGGTTCTAAATATTAATTTTGATTTCTTAAATATATTTTTCTTAAAGTCTTGTCATTAAATAGGTAGTAGAAATTGTAGTTTTAACTAAAATGATCATGGGAGCTAACTAAGCAAAATTTGATGATTATGGAAGTTAATTAAATACTAGTGAAGGAAAAAAAAATGAGTGATTTGATGACTAATTATTACAAAATTGAGAGTTCATTGTGATTTGTGGAACAAGTTATCTCTGAATTATTATATTGAGATTATAATGTGATTAAATAATAATGTTTTATTGCTAGATAAGTAGATATACTCTTTTGATAAATGTTTGGTTTATTAGATTAAAAATGGGATAGTATAAAGGGAAACTTTCACATTAGCAAATAAAAAATTTATATTTGTATGCTATAGCAAAGTTTGTATAATTGCGCTTCATAGCAAACATAGAAATTGTATAATTCGTTATACATATACAGTTGAAACAATTTGTATAGAACGAAGTGTATAAAATAAGAAAGAGAAAGACACTTGGACACAGAACTGTATAAAAACGAAGTGTATAAAACAAATTGTATTATTATAACTGTATAGAACGATTATCTACAATTTGAATTTGTATAAAATGAGAAAGAGAGAAAAACAAAAAAGACTTGACAAGGAATATACAATTGAATCGAATTATATAAAACGAGAAAGAGAGAAATTAGATACAATTTAAAAATTGTATAAAACGAGAAAGATAGAAAGACAAAAGAAACTGGGCAGAGGAGTATTTTGATTGTATCAAATGTTGTACTACCAAATATATAGGATAAAAATTAAAATAATCCTAAAATTTATCCCACATTACTAAAAAACCACTATATTTTATTTTTAAAAATTATTGAAAAATATATGGTGATATTTTTGATAAAATTGATGAGAAAATAGAAAATAACAGCGTTTTCATACGAAAAAACTAACAAATATTGAAAATATATTTTCACCATATAATTTTTAAATGATCGACTTGTTAATTAGTGAAAAATTGTATTTTATAATATAAATTTTCCGTCAATTCCAAGTAGATCATCCCTCCTTCCCTTGCGTTAAAGATCGTCAAATTACTAATATCACAATAGAAAAAATCTCTATTATAGTAAAATCTCTATTATAGTAACAATCTCTTGTTCAACCAACCATACAAACTTTTATTAATGTTTACAACTACTATTTTTCTTAAGAATTTAATTATCCTTTTTCTTTTCTCATAAGATATTTGCAACTAATTATCACCAAAAATCAATAGTGTATTTTTCAGTTGGTAATAATTGATGTTGATAGTCCAAAAATCAAAACCAACTCCTCTTTGTCCTTTGAACATTTATTATTTTTCATCTTTTTATAAATTCATTAAATAAAATCACGAGATTTTAGAGATACCTAAACCACAAGCAATTGTCAAATAATAATATTTTTATTTTTAGCTTTTATTTCAAGAAGTTGACTTTCTACCTTCATGTTAATAATATCCTATTTTATTGTAAGTGCAACGTATACATTTAATATTTATTGATCCAAACCTACCCCACCCCCCACCTTTTTCTATTTATTTTTTAAAAAAATTTAACCATCTGATATTCGAATTCAACAGATCATAAGTGGTGGTGCTATAAGAGTTATTTATACTTTAATCTCTATCTTGTGTTGGTCTTTAAATCATATTTCGTATAATAAATAATTTTTTCATGAGATGTAAATTTATATTTTCGTATTATAATATGGTACAAGTTATATGTTCAAATATGACTTCAGTTTCTAAATTGTATTTCATATATTCTGTTCGGCGATTTCTAAATAATTTATATTTAACTAAGTATAAATTTAATTGCTAGAGGGAAAAAAATTATAACAAGCTCATTTGAAAACTGTCATTGACCCGATTAATAATCCACATTCATAGAGAGTAAATCTTGACGTAAAATATTCTTTATCAAAAAATATAAATACGAGACATCTGATTAATTACGAAGAAATGATAGAGAACCATCCAAACAAGATGGTCTATTTATTTATTTGTTAATTAATTAAACATCATCATCTAACAAAACCTCCAATCAACAAAGCTAAAAGAACAAGACAACCTTAATGCAATCTTTTTTTTGTCTTGTAGCTTTTAGTCAACTATTTCCCTTTTGTTTCTCTTTCTTTTTTTTTTTTTTTTTTACAAGTCATGCATTATTGTATACTATAATAGGGGTTTACTAACGCAAGTAAACCAAATATGTTGTTTTTTGCTGAATATTTCATAGGTCACAAGTATGACTTTCATAAATCGCCAGTCTGGTCGAGCTAATTGAGCAGATGATCTCTCAAATTAAATGCAGAGTTTTAGGTTTGTATATTTTCACGATCGAGTTCGTCATAGAGATTTGTCTAATGCGATATACCTCTCTCCTATATGATTTACGGGCTATTACATTAGAGCAAAGCTTGTGTACCTAAAGGATAACGACCACGAGTTGCCTCGTAAATAAATTTTTAAAAAAATATGACTTATTATGGTTATATAATTTGCCAATTTTTTCTAACTCAAGAATAAATATATTACCAAAGAAAACGCGTTAAGAGTTTATGTCAAATGATGAGTTTAATTGACTATCTCCATTTTCTAACCAACTAATTTCTTTTTAGGGAGTAATTGAAATTTTCAACAAAAATTCCTAATGAATTATTGGACAAAAAATAAAAAAGAGGAATTTTGAAGACTTTGAATTCTTTGGAGAAAAATGAGAAATATTGTTATATTCAAATTAATCGAATTGAAATACGATGATTATTCACACGGGCGTATCAAATAAATCTGAGTTTATCTGAACTCATAATTTTTAATCTAGATCTGAATTTATACGTGTAATATCCACTAAAAATATTGAATATGATCTCTTTAAATTAAATAAGGTAATGGATTCAATTGTTGAAACTTGAGTCATGAACCACTTAGAATTAAAATACGGAATATGCCTCTATGACTCGTATAATTGACCTCAACTTGTTTGAAGATTAACACATAGTTCCTATTAGTCAAATTGAAATTTGGTACCAAACTAACTTAGATAAAGAAACTTGAACAGTTTTTGTATAGTTATAATGACAACTTGAATAATTCATGATGAAAAAAAAAATTAATGAAAACAAGGCAAAGTTTGAAATGGTGAACAAAATTAGTATAGTCAACTTTCAATTTCCATTTTCCAACAACAATCTAATTGTTTTTTTTTTTAATGAGAAACCAAAACTTAAAAATATGAAGAATAAAAAGAATTCTATCATATTCTATACTTTTTCTCTCTTTGGTCAATTCAATTGTTTTCAATATTATGCCATTTATTTTGATTTCACATACATTGTTTACTATAACGGTCTAAGTTTTCTTTAGAATCGATATATCATGTCCTATCAGTATATGTTTTCTATAGTATTTTGTCATGACTGTTATTCAAACTATTCTGATATGTTTTTCATCGAGCCAAGGGTCTATCATAGGGATAAGGGTTGCGTAAACCTCCCATCCTCAGACCCTGGGAATACGCCTAGGTAGTTGAATAACACCATTTCGCTACAATAGTCAGAACGCATCGAGACAAATCACGTTATTATAAAGAGATTCAACTATAGTCAGTATGATATAAAATAAAGGAATTTTTGACCAAACAGGTCATGTCTATTGAGGTAAAGTTTGTGAGATGGAACTCCATCTGTTACAAAACTCACCATTGTAAGTTTATTTGGTAACTTTACAGTCTCTGTGGATCAAGAAACCTCAGCCTCTCGCGCTATTTCTGTATCGAGCAACCTAGACATGTATACTATAAACAACTACTGCTAAATTCGGGGTAGACGAGGGGCTAACAAAGCAAAACTAGCTCGAATTCTTCTATGTACTGATGTTTTGTTCTTGAGGGTAAACTTCCAAAATTCCTCGATCTACCTGAGATTTACATCGATGATTTCCATATCCTTCCTTCGAAGGATAAAATGATGATTGAAACATCATCATGGTACTTCCTACGATCACCTTGAGGTATATCAAGCAACTCGTGAAAGTTCAAGCCTGCAAAATCCAAAATGAACGTTGTTTAGAACGATTTGATATGAGACATTAAATCTCTATGGCAATGATTCTGAGTGTTTTGTATTTACCAGCTTTCTTAGCAGCTCTGAATAAGACTTCTTCGACAAGATGCTGTGCAGGATCTCCCTCGGGGAATATAGACAAAAAGGTCTCTACTTCGGAGACTGCTTCTTCGTTGGTGAAGTATTGGTAGAGCCCATCGGATGATAAGATCAAGAACTTGTCTCTTGAACCAAGTGTGTGGTGGTGAAGTGACGGTAAACAGTTGATGTAAGGTGAATTTCCAATGTAGTCAATTCTGAACATCTCTAGAAGTGCATTGTTCCATTTGGGCTGTAAAATCACAGAATTCGAAACGATCAATACAAGGCTAATGAAACAATCTTCAAACAAATCAGCAGCACGTTCAGGAAATACGAGCTAACTACAGTCGAACCTCTCTACAATATCATTGGTTGCTATAGCGAAATGTTCTTCTATACATAACATATAATATAACATAAAATGAAAGATGGATTCCACGAAGAACGCTTGAAAGATGTCAATGTTCGAACAATACTGCTGCAAGTCAATAAATAAAGATATGTGTTCTTCATTTAACATGTTTGTGTTAAGCATATGGTTCACAGTTCCGAAAAATATTGGATATGCCAGGCATCAATATGATCAAATGATTATGAAGTCATTCTTAATACCTGTTTGAGATATCCTGCACCGAATGCTCGAGTAACCTTCAAGGAACCTTTTACTCTATCATTTTTAATCGCGAAAGCATCATCTGGATGTTCACTTCTAATCCTAACAACTTCCTGCAATCATATATTCACAATATAATTAGTATACGAAAACAGGAAAAACACGAAACGTTTGTTGCAATTACTTATGTAAACGAGATATGATTTGTTACCTCTTTGATAGATGTGCTATGATCCATAGTAAGTTGAGCTGGAACAAGATTATGTTTACGATCGGATTCAGCTCTATAGAGTGCATCAATGCTACCAACACTCTGCTCATTTATCCTTCTAAACTTGCTAACAGCAAGATCAGATTCAAGATTTTGAGCTAAAACAGCACGACTATCGCCAACATTCAACAAATAAACATTTTGATCCTTAAGCAACATAACTAAAACACAAGATCCCATTAAAGCCAATTCAGGATTCTCATTAACCATCATATCAGCAATGTCCAAATACGACGCCTCGGTCTTCCTTAACCCTTCAGATAAAGCCTTCAACACATCAGAATGATCAACCCCATCAAATTCTTGATTTGGAACAAAATGTTCCACCTTCTCATTACTCATCGAATTCTTGGGAGTTTCCGACTTATCATTCCATAACAATCCTTTAAGTTCTTTATAAACATTTGAATAAAGATTACTCAACAGAAAATCAGTAGCATCAGGTCCATTAAATCCATCATAAATCCCAACAAAAACCCATCCATGTTCCTCAGAAATCACAACATGTACTCTGTCTTCCCCTGCTTTACCTTGTGCCCATTGAACATTTTGCCCTCTAAATGATTCATTTACATCATCATCATCATCAACCAAACTATTTTCACTACTCAAAACATCATTATTATTATTACAATCTACAAATTTAATTTCACTAACATTGACAAGATTCTTTTCAGTAAATTTCACTTCTTTATAACCAAAAAAAGAACTCGAAAACGCTTTCTTTAAACTTCTAATCAAACCCCATTTCTTAGGTTTCAGTTTATACCTTTGTATTTGTATATGATCATACTGATTCTCCAACGGGCCCGAAGTGAAACTCCTTTCCATCGGGCCCGACATGAATCCCCTTTCTACTGGGCCCGAACCCAATCCAGAGCCCGTGTTTGATAAACGGGCCGGGATCGGGCCGGAATGAAAAACACCCCTTGGAATTGGCTGTAAAGGGATTGAAGAAAAAAACTGAGAGCTTTCAAAAGCTGAAGCTTTATCCACATGAGAAGAGAAGTCAACGATTGCCGTTGACAAAGGTGTGAAAGTGTTCGCCGATATGGAAGCGCCGGAGATTGTACGGAACGCCGCCGTGGTGGTGCTGGTGGTGGAACTGGAAATAGTGGTGGTGGTTGAAGAAGAAGATGAATCATCGGAAAACGGGTGGGGTTTTGAATATGGGTCGGGTCGGATATAGCAAAAAGAATGACCCAAACCTTCATCAAGTGGATCAGTAAAATTCAAATCGTTATATCTTTTTGATATTTCTCCAACATCTCCAGCAAAACAAAGATTCAATTTTCTAACTCCATTACCCATTTTTTTGAGAAAAAAACTCTACTAAAATCAATAAAATCAACTAAAAAAATAAGATTTTGATTATCAAAGATTCATAAAGATTCAATTTTTATGAAGAAATGTGATTTTTTTTTTTTTTGGTTTTTTGAAAGTTCAGAGGAAGTGGTATGGCATGAGGATTTAAATGGAGAAGAAAAGGATGTAAGAGGAAAGAGAAAGAGTTGACTTTTAATTACCCAAAAAAAAAAGTGGAATATTATATTAATTGAATTTTGCTAAAAATAAAAAATGGAAAAAAAATATTGATACTGTGTTTTGGGTGGGCAGTTCACTAATTAAATTTTTTTTTAAAATATATATATACTTTTTTTTTTAATTTTATTTTGGGTGGGGCGTTGACATTGAATTCTATAACATTTTTGTTTGATTCTTTGTTTTTTTTTTCTTTTGGGCGGTGGGTGAGAAGTCAGGAGTTTTTTTTTCCGGGGTGGGGTGTTCACGGTTCAGTTTGATTCGCTTAAAATTTTTAAAAAATTATTTTTAAATTTTTAAAAATAACCAAATGAAAAATAATAATCACGATTTAATTATTTTGGTTTGGTTTAATTAGATTTGATTTCGATTTTTTTCAGTTTGAAAATAATAAATTTTTTAGGATATATGTATATTGAGGTGGGATAAGGGGGTGGGGTGGTACTCCCTTAAATATTAATCTAATAAATTCTAATTTTGATTTTTATAATTTTAGTCGAATATATTCAATCTTCAGTTATAACTAATCGATACATGAAATTTAATCAATTTTTAAATATTAAATTATTCAATTTTTGAGTTGATGTTAAATTTGTACGGCTTTATCATAATTCGAGGATAATATAATTCTAATAAGTGATTAATTACATATTTTTATTTAGCTAAAGTGAATTTTTTTTGTTTAATCAATTGTTGAAGAAGTAAAAATGAATTACTTAGGG
>NC_028645.1:4237872-4310723 GCF_001406875.1 Solanum pennellii
GGGGGTGGGGTGGGGGTGGGGGTGGGGTGGAATTTTAGGAATTAAGGCTAAGGTAAAAGCCAAAGCGTGTTTATTTTTGAATAATTATTAATATAGGTGGTACTTTGATTTCGAAAAGTCAAATGGAGCAACTTGTGGAATATTGAATGGGGTCAAAGTAAAATCAAAAATTAATTTTTCTCTATCATGATTCATGATATTATTTAATCAGACATAAATTTACAATTAAAATTATACTTTTATGTGGATTTTATAAGAAAATATACTTTTTTTAATAAACTACCTTATTTATAGTAGAATGAGAATTAATGTTAATTTTCTTTAAAAATTATTTTCTCCGTTCGTTTTTAATTGTTATGTTATACTTTTCAAAAGTTAAGTTAATTAAATTTTCAAAGTTAAGTTAGATTATATTAATTAAATATTTTAAACAAAAAAATTTAGATATTCAAAATTTATACGAAAAATACTAAGTTCCATTTTTGTCGTATATTATGCTGAAAGAATACATCATAAAATGTTAGTCAAAGTTACTACTCCATCCGTCCAATTCTATTTGTCATATTGCAATTTTTGCAAGTCAGTTTGACTAATCCTCAAAGTTGGATTACATTATACTAATTTGATATTTTTAAACAAAAAATTTAGGTATCCAAAATCTAGACGAGAAGTACTATAAATTGCAATTATTTGGATATCAACATTATGAAAAAATATATCATAAAATATTAGTCAAAATTCTTACCATTTGACTCTAAAAAAAATAGTAACAATTAAAAATGGATGAAAAGAGTATTGTTTGACTCTAAAAAAATTATGACAATTAAAACTAGACATCGATAAAACGTCACAAAAATTCAAATTAAAAAAATGACAATGATAACTAATTGTGTCTAAGAAAAAAATAATAAAATTGGTGCCATGTCTGCATGAGATATGAATGCAGCTGGCTAAATGTTTGGCATGACCAATCATAGCTTATACATTTCTTCCCCTATTTATATTTCATAAAATAATCTATTTTATATAATAAAATTGGATATCAAATTTTTTAAAAATAATTTGACTTATAAGTTACTGGTAACAGAATTAACTATTTTTATCCTTTTTTTTTATTTTTGGTTTTGCTTTGACATCTCCAACACTCAACATCTTCTGACTTTAGCATTAATCACATTATTATTATCTATAAAAACAAAATTGGAAAAAAAAAAAAAGGTATTATTATGTGGATTCCAATTCCATCCTCTTTTTTTATAAAAGTCAAGGAGATTTAAAAAATTGAATAGGGGAAACTTGAACTTGAAAATATGAATTTCAATAACTTTTTCAAAATAAAAATTTCACTTTAAAATTCATCTTGTTATCTTAACAAATACGTTCATTAAGAAATTAATAAATATAATATACAATTTACTGAACCGTTCGTATTTAATAAATGTCTCTTAAAATTGAAGAATATTCAAAAGATATTAATTAAAAATATACATTAATTTTCTCTTAAATTTAGAAGATAACACATATTTAGGAATAAAAAAATATTATTGCTAAATTAAATTACACTTATTTTGAAATATAAGATATAACAAATTAGCCTTGTGGTCAACTATATCCCCCACAAAAAACATACAGACAAAAGGAATTAAAAAATTGTAGTTGTCAATTGTCATCTTAATATCTAAGCATTCACTATATTGTTATTAACAATTCTTATCACTCCCTCCGTCCACGAATGTTTGACAGATATACTAAAAATAAATGTTTAAGACTAAAAAAATTGTCAATTTAAACAATTAAAAAATAAATTTTAAAAATTGCAGTTCTACCCTTAATAATTATTCCGTTTTGTTCAATTGAAAAGTTGTGTAGACTTTTGATATTCTTGTTGCAGTAGGGTTATATTAATCAAATTATACATTGTATTAAATTTTCCTTGAGAAGAGTTCATGATCTTACCCTGACAAACAATTATGGACGGATGGAGTACCATCCTATAAATAAAAAGAAAAGTGAGAGAAAAAAAGGAAAAATGTAATAACTCAAGTTTACCAAATTAAATTGTTATCAACCTTTGGAGTTGTTCGATCATAAAGTGGAATATTATAAAATTATGGTTGGATTAAATTTATATTTCTGTTTAATTAAAAATGTAAATTTATTTTAAAATAAATTTCTGGTGGGATTAATTAACTCAAAGGATGATTAAATAATAAACATAGACGCTATTCGTGAATTAGTTATATAAAATTTAGTTATATGTAAGGTTAAGATAAAGTCTTTTTATATGTTTTGCATAAAACAATATATAAATTTCTTCGTAACTTATATATACATTGATTTTGCGAAAAAAGCAAAACATGAACCAAATATTGTATTAGTAATGCTATGTTTTATGTTGGAAAGAGAAGAAAATAATTTATTCGAAAATTGTTCTCTTATCGATTCCACAAGTTAAATTAATTAATTTTGATTAATATTTTAAGATATATCATTCTATCATATTATTATTGATAAAGAAGAATAACATGTATAGTTTTTTTCATTTAGTTTTTCACTAATTGAATTGTAAATTTAATATTTTAAGTTAATTTAGTTTAGCTCCAAAAGTAAATTGAAATTAACTATTTAAAAATGAAATATGACAATTAATGGAAAAAAAATATAGTAGTAGATTTAATGTAAAGATTTTTTCCCCATTTTTTAACCAAACAATGTAAAGTTAGGCTCATTTTAATACATACATAACAAATTAAATGAGCATCCACCACCAAGAAAATGAAACATTAATAAAATCAGATTATTTTAATTAGATTTTAAAATATTTTCTATCTTTTTATGTAAAATTACTTTTTAAGTTGAAATGACGGTAAAGAGTATATAATAATATTTTATTGAACACTTAATTTTTTTTTAAAAAAAAATTGACTTTAAGTCAGTTAACTATTTTAAACCTTTTTATTGTTTTTACTTATTTTTATTTGCCATATTCTTCAACAATTTACATCTTCTGACTTTAGCAATAATCATATTATTATCTAAAAACAAAAAAAAAATGGAATAAAGGTATTATTTTTTGGATTCTTGTAATCAATCTCCAACATCTTATGTTAAACCAACGAAATTAGAATTGATTAGAGGAAACTTAATTAAATAATTGACTTAGAAATCTGAATTCAACAAACTTTTAATATACAATTTCACTTTGACAATCATTTTTCATTATGCATTATTTATTTATTTTTTTAAAAAAGCAAAATAATTAATAAGCTAGGCTTATGGTCAACTACATACTTCGCAAAAAAAAATAAAAAAATAGAGACATAATTGCATTTGTCAATTGTCATCTTAATCTCTAAGCATTCACAAATATTGTTATCAACAATTATTATCATCCTATATATAAAAAGTAAAATGGGAAAAAAGGAAATATATAATTATAATTAAATGAACATCCACCACCAAGAAAAATGAACATTAATAAAATCATTATTTTAATCTAATTCATGTCAAAAAAAAATTTGTCTTGATAATAAAGATTGTACTTTTTTTTTGGGGGGGAAAAGAATAAATTGCATTTTCGTTATTATAATTTGATTGCTGATTAAAATTATGTATATGTTAGTAATAATATAAAGATTAGTTATGTGTTATTTAGTTATATAAAATTTAGTCCTAATTTATGTATTTTAATATTATCTTATATAAGTTCATACTAAATTGACTCATATATGTATTTATTATGTGGAAATTAAAACAAAATATGAGCCAGATGTGTACTCCCTTCCTCCTATAATTAATATACTTTTTTCGTTATATTAATATTGAAGAATTATATAGCTTATAAGTAGTACTTTCTGTGTTTTTTTAATATGTAAATTATAATTTTAATTAAATTACTAAACTAATTTAATCTAATTTAAATTTAAAGTTTAAGTCCAATTATTCATCAAAAACTAACATATGATAATTAATATGTGGCAGTAAAAATACAACTTATACTAAATTTTATGTGAAGATTATTTTTCCTCATTTTTGAAACTAATTAGTATAAAAGGAAAATTAATTTTAATATTGATTCCTCTAGATTATACCGAAATTAATTTTTTTCTCAGACACAACTCCTTCACATGATTACTTTATCTTCTCCCCTCCACAGAAAAAAAAATTTACAAATAGCTACTTTTTAGCGTTTATAATTAAAAAATAATTATCAATCTATAATTTTAAATGTTGTTAGTAAAATTTCAATAAATAATCTAAGAATGTGTAAGAAAAATAAGTAACAATATCACAAAAGTATAATAATCAAACTAATATATATAACTACATATATATGGTTCAATATTTGTATCATCCCTAAACTTTAATAATGCATTACACACCTAATACCCTTATCATTCTATAAGAATAACCAACGGTACGTTTCAGTGTAATTTTATTAGTGAAATATCCAGAGGCTTATATATACATAGAATTTACTCCTATTTTATGAAGGTATAGAGGTTATTTTCGAAAATCCCGACTCAAGTAAAACATATCAAATCTGCAAATAATCGATTTCGAAACAAAATCTTTCCTCTTAGCATTATATGTTTGAACAATTATTGCATTTTGGGCTAAATGTGCATGTATACTACAAGGGAGTACAAGATGTTGGGCCTCATTTTCAGCCTAACGGCCCAATCAAAGATTCGTGGATCAAACTAGCATGTGATCGACAAGCCCATGTACATGTTCACAATTCTTGGTGAATCATTATACGTTTTAGGAAAATTTACCTAAATACACTACTTATTTTACTATATTATAAAATTCCATCATTTGAAAATTTTACAAAAATTCTAATCTCTCCTATTTTTGGATACATCACTTTACCTGATGTATTGGTCGAACATAGCATTTTACGCGATGTATCACGACGTAGACAATGTATCACGATGTTGAATGATGTATCCTAAATCGAGACGTGGTTTATCAGGATGCTGAGGGTTGTATCTAAAACCGGAATGTGATGTTTCAGAACGTTTTGAAATGTATCTGAATTTCACCAAATTTAAAGAATTTTTATAATTTAGAAAAGAGTAAGAATACGATGTAATTAACTCTTTAACCCAGGAAACTTTATCTAACACGTTTTGCTTCAAAATTGATTCAAATTAACTTCAAATATAATTTTTTACATTCAATGTCAATCCCAATAATTTCTACTCGTTAGATTCCACATAAACCTTCAAGTACCAATACACTCACTTTATAATATATGGCAAGTCGATATTAAATAATATATCTTGTCCTCAGATTGAATCAAAACAAGGATAAATTAAAGGAAAAATTACATAAATTAATATATTTTAAAAAATAATTACTGATTTTAGCGATATTTTTTGTTTATTATCATTTATAGTAATATTTTGTTAAATCTGTAATATGTATTAAAAGTGAATTATGTATGCAATATATATGAATTATAATTATTTTTTGAAATATATCATGTTTGTTTGGTAAAAAATTGTCACATTGTATTATAAGTGTATTAAAATGCGTGATAAATGTATTATTCATGATTAAAATTTGCATTATATATGAATAATAAATTGTTCTTTGTAATATGTATTAAACTTGTATTATAAATGAATTAAAAGTGATCAAGTGAAAAAAAATATTATTGCTATAAATAGTAAATATTTTTTTATTATAGTATATTTATGTAAGTTTCCCTAAATTTAATCAGTACTAAAAGATTAGTATTTCCCCACTAAACTTTCTACTAAAAAATATCCAGAGAATATTTTCACAGATATTTTAATTGAAATAGTGGGTAAAGAAAAAAAATAAAAATGTTTTCTTATGAAAAAAATAGAAAGTTTTCCCTATTTAACTGAGAATTGATTTCTACCATGAATTATTTCAATGAGTTGATTTGGCTAGGAGATTGCTAGGAAAACTCATGATCTATAACACATATTTCTCACAGAATTTACGTTAGGTAAAATCTCATATTTACTAGTGAATGAACCGCCTAGTCAAAGTCTTTTATTACAATAATTTATCTAGTGTAATCTACGTATAAAGTATGTACCGAATTAAAAATTCTTTTTTTACAAAAAAAAAAATTAAATCAAAATCCTTAATAAAAAACCTAAAGTTTATCCATTTTAATTTTAGAGAAAGAAACGGAAAACGGTTGGCGAATAAATGGCGCCAAAATTAAATAAACAAAATTATAGTATTATTTTTTTCTCTCTCCCAATTCTCTTCCATCCATTTCCTTCTTCTTCCTTCACTTTCTCTGCAAAATTCAATCATGTTTATGAAGCTTCAATTTATATACTAAGGTATTATAATGACGATAACGATGACGATAATATTTTAATTATAATACTCGTTTATATATGTCAGAGACAGATTCAGAATTTAAAAACCAGTAAGTGCACCATTTAATATATTACCTTGCATATATATTGGATACATCTATGATTATTTTACTCTAAGTTGTCTTTTCTTTTAATCTTATGATATGGATGTGAAAATTGCTTTGTCAAAAAAAAATAAATTATAGTTTTTGGTTTAATCATGTATCTACTTGTTAGGTTCGAAAGTGATTAGGATATCATGCGAAAGCTTACAATTGCAAAGATACTATTTAGATTCATTTTTTTTTTATCTAGACAAACTTTTCCACATTGGTGGTAAAAACAATCCCTAACAAAGGCTACTATGTATACAGGGAGATTCTAACCCGAGACCTTTGGTTAAGGATGAAGGATAATTCTGTGTAGACAAACTTACTCATGTATAAATCCTTTTTTTTTTCATGTATAACCGTGTTGTCTGGGTCGACTTGCATGCACCTCGACATACGACAAACATCATAGGTTGGTATTACCTCTCACCAGCATAGATATCAAGTAAAGTAACTTTTGAGATGCCCATATTATGAGATTTGAAAGTGAAACACACTTTGTAGATCTTACTAGTTGTAATTGAAATGGGGAAAGTTTGAATAAGTGAATTGTTGTTATTTTGTTTGATCATCTATTGTTTTTTTAGCTTATTGTCTTCCTACATATGGTTCAGGTGTAGGAAGACTGAGGAAAAATAAAAGGAACTCGCTAGGCCTTGAGAATAAAGGCGATTCGATTGTACTATTACACAATGGGAAAGGGATTGCAGCACCAAGATCCAAGTATTAGTCCGGAAAGTCCTCCAGGATGCATGTGGATACTTCACAGGAAACGCCTTCCGCGCAAAAGGAAGGGTGGTGGAAAGCGAGTTGCTGGTGAGGAAATTAAGAACAGAGAAAAAAAACATAAACAGAATCTCCCATTGCTGCATTATGTTTATTTAGACTCTTAAGCATGTCATGTTAGATGGTGAAGTTGTATTGTTTGCATACTGTTTAACTATTTTTCACTTTTTCCAGTGGTTGAAGATCTAGGGGATAATGCAACTGCTACTGAGAGTTCCCTGGTAAGTTTGCCAGGCAGTATATGAGAGGTTTTTAAGTCTCTATTTTTGTGCTGTCCGTTTGACAGCTTGTTGCTACATTATGTACATATATGCACGCTAAACTTACTATGTCATCGACTGTATCATTTCAGATTGTGTCGAAAATCAAAGAACCTAATCAAGTGTCCAAAAGTTCAATGTTATCTCGGATAAGGTCTTTGATTACTCAAGAAGAGACGTCTAAAAAAAGAAAGGGCAGGCACCGAAGAAGTTCATCCTGTCCTATACAGCTCGAACGAACTAATTCTATTCAACATCTAGACCTTGCTGATCTACAATCTTCTCATGACAAGACTTTGGAGCATACTAATTACAAAGAGATGTATTCTGTTGCTAGTCTGTTAGACCCTCCCACCAAAAAAATACGAGACCGTGCAGTGCAAGAGCCTATGGAAGTAGAAAACATGAGAAATGACTCATCCAAGTTAATGCTCGGGTTTATAAAGTCGATTTCATTTCCTTCGCGTAGATCACGAGGAAGAAAAGCTGTCAGGTCAAGGAAATGTAGGCATCATGCTAAAGGGGAAGAGGATCAGTCACAAGTTGGTAGTGAGGTGTCTGGTTCTGGTGGATTTAATAGCAACTCAGTGACATCAACGGATTTGAGTAGCGATGATGATGTTGGAAAAAACGTGTTGATCAGAAGAGCTGAATCATTTGATAATGCCTCTGCTTGTTCACCTCGCGCAGAAAAGAAAGACCGTGAGAGTAGTAAACTCATTCTCAATCGTTTTAAGAATCTAAAGCAAAAAATAAGATATGCACTCGAGGAGAGTAGAAAGGAGAGGCATCGAATTTTCATGGATGCTGTCCTTCATAAGGTTCCACATGGTCATCGATCATCAAAGGATATTGAAAAGGGAAGTACTTTTGCTCATTGCAATTCTCCGTTTACGAGGAGTGAAAAAATGACATCCTTTAGGAGAACATCATCTGTTAATGAGTCATTGCACAAATATAATGGATTTCTCGACTCATCTTTCTATAGGGAAGAAAAACATCACATTTCTGATCGTTCGAGCTTTAGAACATCTAGATCACCTTCACCGGGTAGAAGAAGTCCTATAGGTCTCGATAGGATTCTCTCTATGCCTGATCTCACATATTACAATTCTTTTAAATGTGAGGACTCTCCTGAACGTGGATCCTCGTATACACTAGACAGAGCTACATCGAGCAGCAACTTATACGTAGGAATTTGCAAGTCCAATGAACAGAAGTCCCTAGACATTCCTTTAGGTTCCGAAAACCATACTGAGAAGGGTTATAATTCAGACTCGAAGAGTACAATTTTTCTTGATGTTAGCGAGAGATTTGATGACTTTGGTGGCTTAAGGACTCGTGAGAACTCTTCCCCCTTTGAAAACATTATCGAGGGAACTTCATCAGTTGTTTCAAACATAGATAAACCAATTCCTGTTCCTCTGCCTGATATGATTATTCAGAATGCTACTTCTGGTGCAAATGAGCTCTCGGCAGCTAAAGGTATCTTATTCGAGGCAATCTATATATTCTTCTCTATGCTATATAAGCAGACTGATCTATCGATTGTTTCTTGTACTTTGATTATCGATTTTGTTATAGTTACTGCTCAGCATGCTTTGTTATACTTTCACATTCGTAACTTCTTTTTCTGCATTGCTTTTATTTGTTTTTCCTTGAACTAAAGGTCTATCGGAAGCAACCTCTCAGGTATGGATAAGGTCTGTGTACACTCTACCCTCCCCATAACCCAATGTGTGGGACTGCACTGAGTACATTGTTGTTTCTAAGCAAACTATTAATTTGGACACATTCGAAACATGTATTGATCTTGATGTGAATATGAAATGACGCCAAACATACCAAAGTTTGATACTTTCTGCATAACACATGTAAATTATGTACGTGCCTTCATGTATGATCCGTGCTATGTAAGTTATATCTCTCTATAAAATGCGTATAGCAAACTAAAACGATGACTTTATAGGTGCAGTAGAAGATGCAGTTAATACCGACAAAAGAGGATTGTCATCGAGTGATCTGAACAGAATTTTGCAAATTCAGGTTGATAAAAGATATGAATGTGAATTCAATTATGTAAAAGATGTACTAGAACTATCAGGATTCAGTGGAGATAAGATTATAGGGAAATGGCATTCTGCTGATAAACCAGTGAATCCTTCATTATTTGATGAAGTGGAAGGATATTGTTTACTTGATCAAGAGGGTGTTACTTGTGATCAACTACTCTTGTTTGATTTGATCAATGAGGTCTTGTTACAAATTTATGAGAGATCATGTTCCTACTGGCCAAAGTCGTTAACGTGTCATACTCATATCCATACGATGCCTATTGGCTACCATGTCCTTGGTGAGGTATGGAAAGAGGTAACCTCGTGTTTCGAGTCTGAAATGAAGAATGATCAACCAATTGACGATGTTGTGAGTCGTGATCTAGCAAAAGATGAGACTTGGATGAACCTTCAATTTGATGCTGTGTGTGGTGGACTGGAGTTGGAGGATCTTATATTGAATGATCTTTTAGAAGAGCTGGTTTTCACTTGATGTTCATCACATTTGGTCCAACACATACACCTGAGGCGGATCTAGGGAGGGTTCAGTAATTCAATTGAACTCTTTGCTTTTGACTCGAGCTATGTATACATACGCGGTATACATTGATTTTGCTTGACACATTTGGTCCAAACATATAAACTTACAGAGGCGGATCTAGGATGGGTTCAGTGGTTCAATTGAACTCTTTGCTTTTGACTCGAGCTATGTATACATAAGGTACAAATAGCTTTTGCTTGACACATTTAGTACAACACATATACGTAGAAAGGCGGATCATAGGCGAGTCCAATGGTTCAATCCAACTCCTTGCTTTTTTACTAGAGCAATGTATACATATGATATACTAGTTTTTGCTCGACACATTTGGTCCAACACATATATGTGCAGAGGTGGATCTTGGGCTGGTTAAGTGGTTCAATTGGACTCATTGCTTTTGACTTGAGCTACGTGTACATACACAAAAAGGAATTTGAATATATACATATATTAATAGATCATAGTCGTACTGAACCGCTCACTCTAGATCCTAGATTAGCCTTTGTATATATTATGCATATACACGGCATTTTATTTTATAAGCAAATTGTTTGTTCAATGGCTCTAAGAAAGTAATAAAAGAAGAATCTTGAGCATATATAATGTTCACAAAATTTTGAGACTCTACATATTTGGAACAATGTTTCTACATGTTTTTGAGTATATAACTTTCTTAACTTTTCAATTACTATGTAAAGATTTTAGTTTTCAAAAGCTAAGATTTTTCTATTATAGTATATCGTAAACTTTCCTATTAACGCATGTTATTAAGTGTAAAATGGAAAGTTTAAAGTTATATATATTTCAAATAGAAAAAAGTATCATTTTAAAAATAAATTAATAATAAGAAAATAGTGTCGCATAAATGGAAAAGAGGGAATTTGTTTTTTTGTGTCTGGAATGGAAATATTAATCTATGTACTAAGAGTAATAAAATTTAACAACAAAGCCCGTCTAGCTCAGTTGGTAGAGCGCAAGGCTCTTAACCTTGTGGTCGTGGGTTCGAGCCCCACGGTGGGCGTTTCTTTTTTCTTTTTTCTTTTTTACGTCACATCATATTCATTCTTAACCTTGTGATCGTGGATTCGAGCCCACGGTGGGCGTTTCTTTTTTCTTTTTACGTCACATCATATTCATTCTTAACCTTGTGATCGTGGATTCGAGCCCACGGTGGGCGTTTTTTTTTTCTTTTTACGTCACATTATATTCATTCTCAACGCTCAAACCTTCGAGCTTCATGTTGGACATTTCTTTTTTCTTTTTTATGCTTCATAGATCACTACATATTCATTCTCAAGGCTCGAACCTGAAGTATTTGAGATGTTAAATTACTTACTCAATTCAAGATGTTACAAGTATTTGAGGTGTTAAAATTTACTTACTCAATTCAAGATGTTATAAGTTACATCTAGAGTTAAAAGATTATAACGTAATATTATTATAGAATAAGCAACCAAGCCATTTGAGACTTGACTTCTTCTCAATCCTTTATAAAGATATCTTTTCCTCTCTTTAATCAATTAGGAACAAGATTCCTATCCAATAATTTCTTTATTTAAATTTTCATTTCACATTCATACAAATACTACATTTCATTATATAATAGGTTCCCTCTTATCTTCTTGCTTCACTTTTCAAAGAAAAATGACCCTTCATTTATTGTCTTTCACATTTCCAATCATCGAACCAATATTCACTTGCTTATCTTTCTTTTGTCATGTGCTATGGCATCTACCAAACTATAAATGACAAGGAAAAGGCATATTATAATTTTTTTCTCGGTTTCAATCGGTGTTCGAAGTTCACATTGGAGCTCCAACTAAGTCTGGATGGCGCTCTGCGGGGCCCATTTGGTGGTGATGCTTCCAATATGATTTTTTTCATACCCAGAGCTCAAATTCGAGACCTCTGATTAAGGGTAAAATACTCCCACCAGTGCACCTAAAAGTCATATTGGTAGAAGGCATATTATAATTGCTATATGATTTCTTTTTCTTTTTTCCTCATATATAATTTAGCTTAATTCTAACCCCCTTTCCAAAAGAAAAAAAAACCATTTATATCTATCTTTATTCTATGTCCTTTTCAATCTAAAATACACAACCCCATGTCTATATTCTCCATCCAAAGGCCAAAGTAGCAAGTAGCAATATTATCTCCATTTTTTTTTTGTTTTTCTCAAACAACAATATTTTCTTATCATGGGATTTGAATTGATTTAGATGTTATAAGATTTGAATTAAGATAAATGAAGTCCAAGAATTTTGTCAAATATTATTATCTTAGGATTACTTGTTTTATGTAAGTATCGAGACAGAAAATACGACCTCGTAAGTAATCAAGCTCATCTCTCCTCTCGAGACTTGTTTTGTTTTCATATATGTGATTAAAATTTTGAATAAAGATGACCTTATCTTGTGTAGAACACCACATAATGAATTGTCGTTCTCATTTCGAACCGATAAATGTGTTGATAACATTATATATGTATGATTTTATGTATTACATTATAATATCTTTGACATTATTATAAGTTAGTGATATGAATTTTGCGCGCTTATAAGTAATTTAATTTTAATGAAAGTACACTAATATATAGTGGTACTAAACTAAACTTTAGTACTACCTTTGAAACATGTGTATTTGATAAGTAAGAAAGAAAATATTATCTCACGAATATTTATATGTTATCTAGTAAAACATTATGAAAGGGATATGGTGAGAAGTAGGGGTTCGGGGGTGGTGGGGGTGGGGAGGAGGCGATAAATTTTGAATGTTATTTGTACAACTTGTTTTCTTTATTTTTATTAGCGAAATCATTTTCCTTATCATTACCCTCTCCAACATGTTCACCTTATCTTTACCGTTACATTTGTAGTCAACACTCCACTTTCTTACCTTCACCTTCGTAATATCTGTCTAGATAACATATAAAAGTTTTAGAAAAATATCTTTTTATTTATCTCAATCTTTCGTACCCAATGCACCCTAAAATTTACATTGATTTAATTTATAATCAAAAATAAAAATATAAATACATAATATAAGAAAAAAATTCAAGAAAAAAGTTGTGGTCAAGGAATTATCCCTCACCTAGTAGCTATAACTTCAAGGGGAGAATTCACTCCAAAACTAATGTATCATTAAATAACTCATAGGTTATTTTTTTAATTATTAATAATAGAAGTCATTATTATATGTTTGGATAAAAAATAAAAATAAAAAATCCTCTTATATTTGATTTGATGTTACATGAAGGAAATGTCACTTTGGCAAGACTCCAAAGTGTAAAAGATAGAGAGGACCCTTTGCACAATTATCAGCCCATGTGCTAACAAATAATATTAGAGTTATATTTATCTAATTTATTATTTAACATGATATTGAGTCTTCATCTTGTATTGTTTATGATTTAGATATTCAATTATGATGTTTAATTAAAGGAATGCAATGAGTTCCACATTAATGGATTAAGGGGTATTTAAAAATGGTTTGATTGGGGAATAAGTTATACTAAGTTTATAATGAAAGGAATTATAATATTGAGATTAGTATTGATAAAATTATTTAATGAATGTATTTTTTATTGATAGATGTTCAGTTTATTGGACTAAAAAAGAGGATATACTAGTATAATATGAAACATATATATAGTATTTGGTTTTGAACATTACAACAAAAATAATTTTTTGCGGTAATAAATGAATATATTAATAAAGAGTGTTAAAGTCTTTACCGGCATTAGTTAAGTACCATTAGATCCAATGTCGCTAAAATCTTTAGTGACACATACAAAGAGTGCTAATTGCCACTAAAAATACATATTTAACGGCAATTGCTAATTAATTTTAATGTAGTAGAAGTAGATAAGTTGGGATAAATTTTTGTTTGCAATTTTAACCTTGTCTTCCTTAAATAGTTTGGAAGAAAAATTATTGAGAAAGGCAAATGTATGTCATTTTGTTGTTTAGTTAAGGGATTAATAATCCTGGAATTATTATCTTATCTTTAGTGTGTGATTAAAATAATACTATGATTATAATATAATTAATTCCAAAATTGATAGTCCCAAAATTTAAAACTCAACAAAACTTAGAATAAATTAATCCAAAATTTATTCTAGAAATTGTATTCTTTATCCCTCAAACCAAACATATTTTCATTTCATGGTATGGTTTTGACCAATTCTTATATCTTAAACTAGTTGTTGAGATCGAGTTACGCCAATATTTATTTTTTATTAGTTATCAGGTTCGAATTATAAAATATTGTCATCAACTCATCATTAACAAGTCCCAAAATTAATTATCAAATATAGAGTGTAAACATATAAAATATATAATAGGATGAATACACATATCTCTCTATGAAGAGTTGTGGATGGTTGAAACTCTTCCATCTTAATCAAAACAATTAAATTCAACTATGAAAATGAAAAAAAATTCATATAGAGAATAATTTATCTTTATAATATACTTATTTTTTACTTATCCAATTTAGTTAGATTAGTAAATATCGAATATTGAATAGTTACAATAAACATTATGAACAAGGATAACCATTCTTTTTTCTTTTTGATATGCTTAAATTTGTTAATCACCTCCATACAATTTTCTAGGGTGAGTTGTTTTTCTTGTAAAGAGAGAAGTCTTTTTTTTTTGTGGATCAAAAGAATAGTCACATAATATTTTATTCTTTTGAATGATAGATATTTGCTTATGTACAAAAAAAAAAAGAATAAAATGATATTTGCCTCTTTTTTAAAAAAAAAAGAATTAAAAAAATGATATTTGCTTCTTATGAGCTAGTTACATTTTGGAATATTGAATTGAGCACCTTTTTGGCCACTCAAATTATTCTTTGTTTTAGGACAAAATCATTAACTCCACCAAAAAAAAAAAAAGAGATAGAACTTTAAAGTTGACTTTATGTCTCTATTCATATCATTTTTGTAGATAATCTGCTTATTATTATATCTCAATTTCCGTTTATTTATTCTATTTTATTTTGACAAATTATACAAAAATTTCCATTAGATTATATTTCATACCTAAAAACAATCCACTTAATTTTTTTTATAAATCGATGCGTGAATCATTTCGAGCGAATTATATATCAAAAGTCTTGAAACATCGAGAGAGTTTCATATCAAAAATTTGGGACTATATAGAGGTAATTTTGAGTTGATCGAGATTGAATAATTTATGTATACTTCATGTATAATTAATGTATATAAATGTATAACTAAACTATATTTAGTCTTTTGAGTGTATCTTATTGTGTAGTCACTGTATAGCTGGTGTATGGGTACGTTATATTGTAAAGTTAATATATTTTTGGATATATCATAATGTATAATTAGTGTATAGTTCAAGTATAGGTACACTATATTGTATAATCATTATATACTTTCTATGACTCTTGATAAGCTATAGTTCATAGTCTATTTATATTCATAGTCTTTTTTCTTTTTAGTCGATTTTAAAATAGTTTTCCTCCTTTTTTGATAACTCTTTATTTTTAACTGTATCAAAATTATACTTTGATACATTCTTCGTACCTTTAATTTAAGACCATAAAATTTAAAAACATTTTAACATTTTAAGCTTTACACTAAGCTAAAACATGAAAATCAAATTGAACGGAAGAATTATGAGAAGTTGAAAATGTATGTAAGCCAAACCCAAAATATTAGCACTAATTTTTAATCTATGAATCAGATGAATGATTAATATTAAAACTAATAATATAAGAATCATATTTATATGTTATAATTATAGTTTGTATAATTGTGCTTCATAGCAAATTTTATTTTGCTATGAAGCTTTTGATTCGTATAATTCGCTAGATACATCTAATTTAATTTATACAAATTGTTTAGTTTTATATAAATTTATTTATACATTGTAATTTGTATAATAAGATTTGTATTTATATAATTATAAGTGTATAGGACGAAAATATATGTATTTATATTTGTATATACATTTTTCTCTCGTTTATACAAACACAGACACATTTTATATCGAAAAATATAAAAGGGTTAATCGTATACCGAATCAGATGACAAAAAAATAGAATACTTGCTATGAATATAAATAAAATAAACTATGACTATAACATTTGATCCAAATAAATAATTTAGTATTTCATATCATTTTTTGGGATAATGCACAAGTACCCCCTCAACCTATGCTCGAAATTTCATAGACACACTTATACTATATTAAGGTCCTATTACCCCCCTGAACTTATTTTATTAATAATTTTCTACCCCTTTTCGTCCTACGTGGCACTATCTTGTGGGCGCAACGCTGGTTGAATTTTTTTTTCAAGATAGTGTAACGTAGGCCGAAGAGAGGTAGAAGATTACTATAAAATAAGTTCAGGAAGTAATAGGACCTTAGTATAGTATAAGTGTGTCTCTAAAATTTCAGGCATAAATTAAGGGGATACTCGTACATTTTGTTGGGAATTAAACACACAACACACACAAATAATCTAGAGAAAAGAGAAACGGAACACAAACGGGACACACAAGAATTTAACGTGGTTCGGTTTCCCTACTCCACGACTGTAACAGGAGGATTTTATTTCACTTGTGCTACGCTAGAATTACAAATACAAGGATCATATTTATAGGAAAGCCAAATGGTTAACCTAGGGTTTCAGTAATGGGTCGGGCCGGCTCACAAGCCTCCACAAAGCCCAACAATCTCCCACTTGGAGGCTTGAAGAATTTCAACTGCCATCCACTTAGAACACTTGTATGTCTAGTAATCTTTTTCAACTCTCTCCTGCTACAGCGGCCTTCTCATCAGTCAACTGAAAGGCCCGTTGAAGCTCCCCGAAGCTTCAACACATCAGTCACGGCTGAAACTGCCCTTGACTCGTCCTCGGTCCCTACCGGCTCCCACTTGAGACACGAACTGCCGGATCCTAGAACTCCCTGAGAACAAACACTCTCCATACTCAGCAAGAAATTTTCTGGAGACGTATCAACAGCTGGAATACTGGTTCTCTTGACCCACTGTCTTCTAGGAGCCTTGGCTGAAGCACGGCCGGTGCTCCCACTGCCACAAACGCCTCTGACTGGTCTTCCTGAACCTTTCCTTGCTCGTTCATCCTGAATCTGACCTGTGGCTCTGGGTTTCTTTCTTGCAAAGACAACCTTCTTCTGCCCACGAGATTCTGTGAACCGGACTTTGTTTTTCTTCTGAACTGGGACGGTCACTCCCTCAGACGGTAATCCGACAATATACAACGATCCTCTTTTTGTTCCACGAGCCATGACAAGATTGCCCCTCACGACCTTCCACTGCCCATTTCCGAACTTCACATGATGTCCCTGTTCATCCAACTGCCTAACAGAAATCAAACTTTTCGTCAAGCTTGGAACAACTCTGACATCCTTCAAGGTCCAGAAACCGACTGGCGTCTTCAGCACCATGTCACCCATGCCCGTAACATCAAGAGCTCTATCGTCTGCAAGCCTTACCTTTCCAAAGTCTCCAATAACCAGATTCTGCAATGCTTCACTGCTGTGGGTAGCGTGAAAAGAAGCACCAGAATCCATGACCCAGGAATCCACATTGCTCTCCGCGCAACAGATAAACAAATCCTCGTTGACGCTGTCTTCTGCAATGTTGACTTGTTTGTCTTTCTGGCATTGATTCCTGAAATGCCCCACCTCCTTGCAGTTCCAACATGTTACACCTGAGCCATCCCGAGCCTTTGACTGACTCCTTCTTCGGTTCCTGCTCCCACTACCTCTGTTATTTCCTCTGCCTCTGACGACGTTTAGCATATCACCTGATGATTCTCCAGAACTCCTTCTTCTGACATCCTCGCCAAGAACGAGATCACGAATCTTCTCAAAGGTGAATCCATTAGGTCCCACTGAACTGGCAACTGCTGTAACCGTTCCGGACCAACTGTCAGGCAATGATGATAACAGTAGTAAAGCTTGAACTTCATCATCGAACTTAATGCCAACTGACAAAAGTCTGGCTAAGATCGAATTCAATGAGTTGATGTGCTCGGTAACTGAACTGCCTTCCTTCATCTTTGTGTTCACCAACTCTCTAATCAGAAAAATTTTGTTTGCTGCAGATGGCTTCTCGTACATGTTAGACAAGGCTTCCAAGATGCCTTTCGCTGTCTTCTCCTTAAGAATGTTGAACGCAACATTCTTGGTCAACGAGAGTCGGATAACTGACATAGCTTTCCGATCCAAAACTGCCCACTCTGCATCAGACAATTTTCCTTGCTTGTCACCCAACACTACGTCCAAATCTTTCTGAACCAGCAAATCTTCAATCTGCATCTTCCACCAACTGAAATCTGTACCATCGAACTTCTCAATTCGGAACTTCCCATCTTCTGCCATCTCAAAGGACTTCGGCAATTCCCTTAACGGCGTCTACAGACAGCGGGCGGCGATTTGGACGATGCTCACGATCTGGACGCTCGCGGCTGGATCTGAGGCTCCTCGACGCGGCGGCCAACGGAACGGCGCGACGGACAGCACACGGACGACGGCTGTTCGCACCCTGCGCGGTTCTCCTAGCCGGCTGCTGCTTGAGGTTACCCACACGGTAACGGCGGCTACTCCTCCCTGCACACAGTTCTTCACACAAGAACCCTAGGTGACAATTTCTCACAGTTTGTGTTACAATGTTGTTGAAACCTCGCTCTGATACCAATTGTTGGGAATTAAACACACAACACACACAAATAATCTAGAGAAAAGAGAAACGGAACACAAACGGGACACACAAGAATTTAACGTGGTTCGGTTTCCCTACTCCACGACTGTAACAGGAGGATTTTATTTCACTTGTGCTACGCTAGAATTACAAATACAAGGATCATATTTATAGGAAAGCCAAATGGTTAATCTAGGGTTTCAGTAATGGGTCGGGCCGGCTCACAAGCCTCCACAAAGCCCAACACATTTTCCCTTTTTTTTTCCTAAAAAGAAAAAAGAAAAAGGAAAGGTCCAATCCATACTATAGGTTAAAAAATTATTTAAGCAAGAATAAGAATATGAAATGTAGTTGTATATATTTTGATTCAGTGCTCAACTTGGGGTTTTTCCTTTTTTTCTTTGAAAAACAAGTTGAAGCCCTAGATTCTTTCGTTGAGATTGCGAGTTTAAATTCTATACATGATTATCAAATTATTTTTATTTATTATAATAATTTTAATTTATTTCAAAAGTTACGAATTTCATTTTTTTAAATACAAGGTCCATCGGCAGAATTCTTTATATAATTATTCATATATATAAGTTAAATATCATTAAAAAGAACAATATATTATTAATAAACGTATATATGGATTTTGTGATAGGTTGTATTATATATTATTTTATGTCACTAAGTTAAGGCTAGAAACTAGAAAGGTATAAATGTTCTAAAAAAAATGATATAAAATGATGGTTAGATATGACATGGTATATTGTACTTTAATAGAAGAATATAGAGGTAAATATTAGAGTAGACAGTAAATAAATCGAATGTTCGTATTAAAATTATTATTATTCTTTTATTATCTTACTCTTCAATTTTATAAATATTTGAACAAATTTCATATTTATCAAGTAACTATTAGTACTTGTTTTTCATACAAAAGTTATATAACTAGTTTCTCTAACCCAAAGTCACTAAGTTTTGAGATACAAACGAAAAACTCACAAAGTCGGTACATATCATATCTACGAAGTGTCATTATTTTTAGCAATAAATACATTATTTTTGACATACTACTTTATATACATGACATACAGTTGTTAGGATCGAATCCACGCACACACACTTGATGAATAAAGAATACAAGAACTTTCGAGAGAGAGATGAGATATCTAGAGAGAGAAAGAGAGAAAAAGAGAGAAAATCAATAAATCGTTGTAACACCTCGTGGGTAAACTTCTACGGCGGTGAGGTATATATTAATGATTCAGAGTATGAACAGTTACTGAGAATAAATGGAGAATGAACTGTACAACCTAAAATTTGGCTCCATAACCGCGTGAACATTAATATATGACAGTACATCAAATATTAATCAGACTCCACAACCTAACAATAATAATATAACTATGTCATTAATTAATTGAATGTGTCAAAGTACAAAATTCATCTAAATTATTTAAAACAAGACTAGAGTACTATAAGTGTATATATAGAATAAATTATAGCTAGAAATACTTTTATCTTGGATGTGTAATAATATGAAGTTATATCAAGCTACTTATACAAAGAGGAAGATTGACAAAATAATTGAACACATTTCATTAACAAAATAATCATTTAATTCTTCATTTTCTATTAAAATTAGAACTTATTTAATTATCTTACAATTTTTTTATCAATACTCTTCAATGATCATCTTATTCGTTAAACACAACTTAATTAATCATATTAGACATAAACTTGTGTAGTCAATTATGAACATACTTGTGTAGATTTTGAGCCACAAATTATTGGTATCTAGCAAGTTCTAGAGAAAAAATAATACGTGAAAAAAAATATTCTCGAAACGTAAACATTAGCTATTATTATGCTAAAAGTACTATATTAAATTATTATTTTTGTTTCCTATGTAGCATAAATATTTAAATTTTATCATCAATTTTTGAAAAATAATTTTAATTTTTACATGTCAAGTTAATTAAATAATATCAAATAATTTGAGATAAATAAAAAGATATACACATTAACAACTTAAACCAAGGTACGTGCATGCCCACAATTTGTTCCAACAGAAAATGTCATTTCCTTGGGTAGATAAGAAGTCACTATTTTTGGTCGATTAATTCAGATATTTGTCGAGAAATTCGTAGTTGTTACTCTTTTATAGTATATTAAGTAACTTATTTTTGTATAAGAATTTATAAATCACATTAATAATGTATATCGTATTAAATAAATTTAACCTGATGAATTCAATTAAAATGACATTAACAAATTAAATTGAACCCTAATCTTTTTTGATATTGAGTGTGTTTGGTATGAAGGAACCAGAAAGTGTTTTCCAATTTTCTCATATTTAGTTGAAAAAAGTTTTTCAAATCAACTCATTTTACTCAAAATTAAAAAAAATGACTTCCCTTAAAAAATTAAGAAAATTTTTTTCGAAAACTCTGCTCAAATTTTAAATTACATTTTTTTGAAAAAAACAACAATTTTTTTAAAAAAAATTTCAATTTTAAATTTTATTGGCCACCCCCACCCAAACATACCCATCATCTCACATGCTACACCAGCTCAATCACAATATACTTCATTTATTTCGATTTATGTGAAACTTTTCCTGTTTTAAGAGTCAAATAATTAAAGTTTGATCGAAAATATATACGTAAAATTTTCTATTTTTTAAAATAAAATTTATACAACTATGTAAAAAGTACTATAAATTTTTTTGGAAAAAAATTGATTTTTTTTAAAAAAAAGTTTCAATTTTAAATTTATTGGCCACCCCATCCAAACGCACCTATCATCTCATATGCTACACCAGCTGCACAATATACTTCATTTGTTTCGATTTATGTGAAACTTTTCATTTTTTAAGAGTCAAATAATTAAAGTTTGATCGAAAACATATGCGTGAAATTTTCTATTTTTTAAAATAAAATTTATACAACTATGTAAAAAGTACTATAGATCAAATTTAAAATTATATTTTTTTGGGAAAAACAATAATTTTTTATTAAAAAAATCAATTTTAAATTTTATTGCCCCCCACCCTAACGCATCCATCATCTCATATGCTACACTAGCCTAATCACAATATACTTCATTTATTTCGATTTATTTAACACTTTTCGTTTTTTAAAAGTTAAATAATTAAAGTTTAATCGAAAACATACGTATGAAATTTTCTATTTTTTAAAATAAAATTTATATAACTATGTAAAAAGTACTATAGATCACAATAACTGTTAATTCAAAATAAGTAAAAAGATATATGAAAAATTTACGATAAAAAATAAAATCGTTTAAATCTTAAAAAATGTCAAATTATTTAGTTTGTTATAAACATCCGATACAGATAAATAAAGTCGTGATCGATAGAGGATGTAAATATGTCTAGAACATACGAATGGTAATTGTGATTTATAGAAAACGACGAATACGTGGATGAAATTAGGATCATGTATGGACCGACTTACAAGGATAACATATTCCCATACGATCATGACACGTGTACGGTTAATATCACCCATGTACCTTCATATCACTATAAATAGACACTCATGCTTCTTCCCTCAATCACTCATTTCTACATCAATCAAAAAAAAATCACATTTGATTTCTCAATTCTTGTTTCAGATCAATCAATCATGTCTTGCTGTGGAGGAAACTGTGGCTGTGGATCTGGCTGCAAGTGCGGCAACGGCTGTGGAGGGTAAATCCCTATTATTTTTCTTCGTTTTTTGTTGTAGCGCTATTTTTTTTTTCGATTTCTCGTCTTGTGTTCGATATCTGAATGAGTTTGCGCTCTGTAAAGGTCTATTTTATAGGGGATAACAACTCTACAAAAGATTTTTTTTTGTTTTATATTTAGCTTGAATTCGAGAACTCTGGTTAAGGATTTTTTTTTTTGTGATCCATGCATGGATATGTTTTTTTTTGTGAAGGATTGAGTTTTTTTAATTTGAGATTTGTTGGCTGATTCCTTGATTTTTTTTTGTTTATGTTCTTTTTATCAAAACTTTACACTACTAAATTTTTGATCCCATGCATGGATTGATGCAAAATGGAATTTTGATGGGGAATTGTGGGATCACAATAATAGTTTTGTGTTGGGCAATTTTTGTGCTAATTTTGAGGGATTGGTGACAAGCAAGGGTTGGATCTAGAAGCAAAGAGCGGTTATATTAGTGGCCTAACACAAAAATCAGAGCTTTAAACATGAATTATAATAATATTTATATAATAATAATATTTATATAATTGATTTTGATTTCTTTTAGTTTTTAAATATAATTATTCTTATTTTAAATTATCTTTTTATGAGATACAGTACTTGAAATATGTTAGATTTGGTCTAATAATCTCTTCGTTTTCACGAAAAGTTTATTTATTTTTTATAAATAGTAATCAATATTTGTTAAAGAATAATAACTTATAATTTATTATTATTAAATATGAAGTTCCTTAAATTTGGGACATAAAGGACACACGTCTTTTTTTAACATTATCGAGCCACCCTGCTAGGAGCTCTAAAAATGGCGAAGTTAAAAATATAAAAAAAAAACACATCAAAAGTGAGCCTTAAGCACAAACTCGAAAGCCAATTAACCCGATCATTTGTTCATCGAGTGCTCTGTGTTAATTTTATATAAATACCTTTTAATATATATATATATATATATATATATATATATATATATGAAGAGTATAAGGAGTTTGATGGGTCTAATTTCCTTCCCCTTTCTTACCATTAAGCTGTCAATCCGTTAGTTTCACAAGTTATTACTTAGTAATATTAGTGTCTGAACCCAGGAACTTCCACCAAGCTCCGCTCTTAATTGAGCTTTCTCTTGTTTGATGTTCTTGAGGGTATGTTTCTTATTTTTTTTTAATTTTGGTGTTGTAGTTGCAAGATGTACCCAGACATGAGCTACACCGAAAGCAGCACAACCACTGAGACTTTGGTGCTTGGGGTGGGACCTGAGAAGACAAGCTTCGGCGCCATGGAGATGGGTGAATCCCCTGTTGCTGAGAATGGCTGCAAATGTGGATCTGACTGCAAGTGCAACCCTTGCACTTGTTCTAAGTGAACAAAAATATAGTTAAAACAGAGCAGAGATCATGGTGTTAGCCTTCTATGGCTGAAGAAAAATAGTTGAAAAAATGTGTGTCTAGTGTTTTAGTGTCTTGTCTGTTGAAAACAGGGAAAAAATGTGTTCTTTTTTCCCTGTAATAAGAAATATAGTAATGGAGTCTTTTATGTGTAAGTAACCAGTATAATGGTTTGTGTAAACATGAATATCTCTGCATCTGTTAATTTTAACATATAAGTTTGGATATGTGTTATGGTTTCAACTAATTCAAGTACTTCCTTGATAATGTTTTCCTGTTTCTAGGCTGCAAAACTATAGTAAATCTTTTAGGTTTTGGTAAAACCTAATTCCATTGGGTGTAGTTGGAGAGCATATAGTGTTTGCGAATATGTAAATTTCATTCGAATATGTAAATTTCTATCGGGGAAAAGGGAAGATCCGCCTGATAGAGGAGTAGTTTTCATTCATCAGCATAGACTAAAAGTGCTCTTCGAGCTGTGTCGAGTTTGATTCCATTCTCCATTTTTCTTTTGTGACTTTGCTTACCATATCCATGTTGGACCAATGTATAATAAGCACAAAGATAGCCACAATTGTATCAAATTTCACAATAGGAAAAAGCTATCTAACAAAAATAATACCCAAGAGATATAAAGTATAATAATGCTGAAATATTTTATGGTTGGAATTAGTACAATACAAGCCATTTGAGTAGAATGGAAGGTAAATTTCTTGTCCAGTTCTAGACTGAGCTTAGTATTATGAGGTGATTAACACAAGCCCTCAAATCCAACTACTCATAAATAATATCACAAAGATAAATTAACATTCTAGCCAGAAACACAATCTTTCTTCTACATGATCCTACAAACAACAAGATGTTGCAGAGAAGTTTTTCATTCCAATACTCCTCTTGCAGCCCACCTGAATAAGTTATGTACCTAGAGACAAATACTTTATGAGAATACACGAGAAAAAGGAATAGAATGCAAATGCAGATCATCGCGTTGAATTACCTGTTTTGATGTCAATCCAATCTTCTCCAAGTCATCTAGCTGCACGAACCAGACAGGTAGGCTTAGTTTTTTATGCAGTGACAAATCAAGAATCTTTAACATCATATACGTTACAAAGAGTTTCTTACTGATTTCATGGGGCTTGTTTCCCTTAGATCAGTAATGTATTCAGCCATCTTTTGTCCAATTCCCTGAATGATGCAATAAAAGATCACAGCTAGTTTAAGCGATAAGATGTTAATATCATGCAAAAATGGTGATAACTTATTGTTGGTATAGCGATTGAGAATGTTAGAATTGTGAGAAGAGATTAATAACATACCTTTATGGCCATGAGTTCCTCCCTGACACAATGTAGCACATAATAATGTTAAGTCTCGATGCAGAAAGAAGAAATAGAAAAAATAAAAAGGAAATGAAGACAAAAAACACTCACTTGCTAGCTGTGTTCAGTAACTCAATGTATTCTTGGACAAGAGAGTTCTGTATACTCAACAAAGAATTATTATAAGCAGAAATGCTAAACAATCAGAATATAAAACAAAAGGATTCCGTGCTCACCTTCAAGTTGGAACTTCGTGCACCAAATTTATCTAGTGGAGTTCCTAACGCTGCTATATTCTCATCAAAACTGCTTAAAGCAAAGGTTGACATAGGAGTCTGTTGATTGCTTATAAGGTGTATTTGGTCCTTCGTGGACAAGTTCTCATTGTTTACGTTGGAGTTGATGGGAGAAAGGACCTTCCTAGGGGTAACCTCACATGCTTTAAGTGATTTCAAACAGTCAACCATGATCACTTTCTCCTCTCCATTAATTTCTTCATCTACACAAGACCAAACAGACAAAAATAGTCAAAGTTTATTTGACTGCCTGTAAGCAAGATGTTTTATATTTATATATTGGAAAAGTTCTAACTACGAATTTTTATACCTATCTGTAAAAAGGGCTAATTAGACAAATAAACTCCAACTAAGTTACATATGTAAATGACAAGATTTAGACATTAGTCTAGATGGGTTACGGTACGGGAGTAGGCAGGCATGCTTCAATTACATGATGTAATAGTAGTATGAATGCTGTATGTGAAAGAACACAAAGATGAGTGCTATTTTCAGGATTTTATAGTGGAGTAGAGGAAATGATTGTGTAGTGACCCTTAAACTACTTGAAAAAGGGGGAGGCACACCAGGAGCTCAGTGGATTCAACTAATTAAAATCTTCTGAAATGGGCCTAAGATTGTGCCATCCATGAACAGATGCTGGTTTATACAGGACGAGCAAGTTTAAGAAAAATGAGAATTTGATTATAACAAGTCATGCAAAGGAATGTGCAGTCTTATATATGAAAAAACAAGAAACTCATAGGGCCTAATATCGTGAAAATAACTCATGGTTAAAAAGATCAAATGTTTTAGGTATAATCGGTGAAAGTTTGCAAATAAATGAAAAATTGTCTTGTTGCTGTAGTTTCATATGAATTGAGGTAGAATAACCATTACTATACACTCTCTGGGAGGAAAAGATGGAGGAGAACACTAGAACTAGCTTTGGCACATATATGATAGGAAAGACTGTCACATGCTTGTAGCTTAATATGAGTCAGTTATATAGAATTGGGGTGAAGAATACATGTGGCAGACTGTAAATACTGAGATGTGATTATTATAAATGGTCATTTACCATGCACCGCTGTATTAGAATCAGGCATAACCCTCTCAGCGAAAACCTCAAATTTCTTCTCTTCTCTTTGTCCACCTGTATCAGCAAGGTCCTGAACCTGCATTTGCACATTAATGCAGAAATCCAACTTAAAAAGATTTATCAATTGAATCCAATTCTGGTATAACGAGAAGTGTGATCAAGTTGTTCTGTTGTCCTTTCAAAAAGTTCACATCAAAATTCTTTTTAGCTGTTAATTATCAGTTATCGCATACCAACTGAGTGATTCTCTTTGTGATAAAGATGACAAAAATTTAGGAATTGTTGTTTTCTTTGAGAGCTTATCATGCTATCAGACATTACATCAACTCAAAGTGGAATTGAGATAGTTAAGTTTAATGGTTACCAGTTCATCTTCATTCAAAGAAATGGAATCACATCATATATACAGTAGCTAAGAAATTTAACAAAAGACCTACCCTGAATCAAGTCTGTCAATGGATTTATTCAATTTAAGACGGAGTGGGCATCATAAACTCAAAACCAGCTAGGGAGAAATTATAGTCTCATTTTGTTTTTTTACCTCTGCTATTGTGTTCGCTCGATGTCCATTCTTAAATAAATTTTTACAAGCTCCATCTGGATTCCTGTTCAACATAGTTAAGCAATCATCAAAATCAAAGGCAGGTAAATACAACAAGATTATAGACTGTAGAGTAATCTCTTACCTCTTTTTTATGCTTGAAGCTCCTTGATTACTGATAGATTTTTGCTTGCAAGAACTCCCAAACAGACCTAGCTTTCTGGTAGAGCATATGGAATTTGGAGTTTTGCTGGTTAATGGGGAATCAAATGCCCCAATTCTCTGAGTACTTTTTGTCTTGCCTTTAGATTCTAGCCATGATCGGAGCTTTGCCTCCATGTCGATTTTGACCTTTGGAGTATCTCCTTTTTGTGCTGAGGCAACAAAATTGGATATATGTCTTGACCTGGCTGCTAAACTAACTGTATGAAGAGATTCTTGGTACTCCCCAGGGTTCTATGAACAAATGAAACAGTTGACATTTGACAATGTTAAGAACACTGTTGCATTCATGGAACTCAAAGGCAAGAGATGATATATACAATATCCTACCAAGCAAGCAACCATCAAAGCACGGCTTGTTCCTCCAAGAGAATCTTGCAATACCCTTGTCAATTTGCTTTCTCTATAGGGAATTCGTGGTTGATTGTTGTTCAATGCATAAATCACATTTGATAGTGCAAATAATGACTGGTTGATCTTAGCACTCTCTTGTAGACGAATCCCAGTGTTGCAAGTTCTTCTATTGTCTTCGTTACCTAATTCAGTGACATTTGAGTTACAATATGAGAGTAACTTTTCAGTTCAATATATTCTTAAAACAATTCATGGTTAAATTTAATAAATTTTTAAGACCTGCCAAGTCAATAAGGTTCAACTTCCCAGTAATGATATTTCCAGTATCATCACAACTTGGAGTAGAAACATAAACCGTGAGCACAGCATGGCTCCTGCTAGAGACATCATTAACGCCCGTATGTGCAACTTTTCTCCTCTGAACCGCACAAGAAAATGCTTCTAGAAACTCTGACGTTGAACTGACAGCAACTTGTGCAAGTCCTTTGAGATGAATCTGCCCATCTTTGTCGTCCAATATGAAAATTTCTTTCTCCTTAAGTTCAAGTAGATCATAGCACCTATCCATGTAAATTTCATAGTATGATATTGCTACGGTACTTTTCCCCTGACTCTTCGAGAGAATAGAGGACATTGCAAGTGGCATTAAACCAGGGAGGTTTTCAGTTCCCTGCATCAGCAACAAAGTTTTTCAAAACAATTCACAGGTACATCCAAGAATTAGGATTTAGGAAGGCCTGAAGGGAACTATAGTAGAGGTCAAATGGAGAAGTTCTAGATTAGGACCAACAGCTGCATATATGGGATAAGCATATGCATGGTTTCAATCTGAAAAGTCTGATATGTCTTTTGCTCAATCATGGATCTATGCTATAGAAGTTATAGAGCAGCAAAAGACTTGAAAAGAAACATTGAGTAGGTCTGTTATAACTTATAACTCAATATATATCTCCTACTCCACGAGTATATTTTAGCATCTAGTCCACTTGCCCGAGTGATGGAGCAAGCTGTGTTATGTAGACAAATGAAACATACCTGCATGGTGTATGTTTTGCCACTCCCTGTAGCACCATAAGCAAATATCGTTACATTGTAACCTTCTAATATCCCGGGGATCAAAGGACTGACTTCTTTGCCAAATATTTGGCTTATATTGTTATCTTCTTGTCCGAAAAATGCATCCAACTTGTAGCATTCATTACGACTAAAGTCAAAAACAAAAAGTTCCCAGGATAAGGTTGTAGTAAGACAGCTTTAATCTTCACAAATGCCAACAATTGAGAAAAAACTTACCTAGTTTCATGATCTTTGAGATGAACTGTGACATCATCAGAACACTCACATTCTGAGTTGAGAACAGAGACACAAGAGATTGGGTTTCCACCTATCGAGTTAATTTCTCGTGAAAGAAAAGGGCGAACTCTAACAATAACTCTAACTTTTGTGACCACTGAGGATTCTAACTGCTGTACTCTTCCAGGAGTTGGCAAGTTTTCTGTTTGACATGCTTTAAGACCATTCATTTGCATATTTATGTCAGGGACAACAGAACCTGTTTATATAACAGCAATAAAATAAATAACATTAGCATTTAAAAATGCAGTCTTGTTGAACAAAGTACTGTCTTTTTCAATAAACAGCATGCCAGATAAAATCTTTTGAACAAATGTTTCTTCTTTTTATGGAACAACTCATCTACTTCTGGAAGGATCACAAAAGAGTTTCAACTGAGAGCATAAATCGATTTAAAGTTTGACTTGTTTTATGAATACTTAAGCATAATGGGATATTTTCTTTTTCTTTTAGTCTTTATTCGTCTTGTTTATCTGAAACTAGTTAAACACCTACCTAGGAATAACAACAACAACAATGTATCCGGTGTAGTCTCATAAAGTGAATTCTGCGGGTAGAGTATACATAGACTTTATCCTTACCTCAAAAGTAGAGACATCATTCTCGATAAACCCCTAGCTCAAGGAAAAACAAACCAAAGCAATCCAGACAAAGAAATAACAGAGGTGAACTCATAACAAACCAGTAATACAATAATCGAAGTATAAGAAACAACATACAGTAACAAAACTAGAAGGACAAGAGTAATACTACGACTACAATATGAAGGGATTAGCTAGACAACTCTACTACCTGCTAACCTACTACCCTAATCCCCCTATGGCACAACCTACCCTAGAATGTGAAATAATTTTAAAATCAGTTTAAAAACCTCATAAAGTTTGGATTTTTAACTGTTCTACATAGAATTGAGCTCAAAAATGTTCCCTTTAATCAACATTGTACCAAATTCCTATCTTAGCCATCCATTTACATCAAGGTTCAAGTTCGATTCACTAACATTTTAATTTAAACTAATAGAGAATGTCATAATACAACTTAAATCCTTTAAACAAACAAATCACTCTCTGAACAGACAGTAAATCCAGTTCTTCTCCCATAAGAATAATCAAATTTAGAGTTTTTCAAATTTAGAGTTATCACAAATTAAAACCAAAAATAGACTAAGAAACATCAAAATCACAAGAATCTTAGTAGTTTATTTGATTAACTACCTGATTCCCAAGATTTCGATTCCCCACCTTGTAATCCCCTTCGAAGTCCCCGAAAAAAACCCAAAAAAAAACACCAAAAAATCAATGGATTATTTTTGAAGATATACGAACCTTAATCTTGTAGATCAACTCCAAAATTCACAATTATTTTTCCCTTTTATAACAATTTGTGTGTATGTGAGAGAAATGAATTACAAAGAGTTCGTTTTGAGATTAGTACAATTTCAAATTCTCAAATGGCGGTCTCGGGTTTTGAACTTTTTTTTTGAATTAAAGTGTTTGGGCCTTTTGCCTTTGGGTACGGGTTTGCATGGCCCAATCCCAACCCATCTAGTCTTTCATCTTTACCAATTGCACTCCATAGCCAATTTTATGGACTCGTTTAGTTTCGACCTTTAAGGTTTTTAACACTGAAATCATTGTACTTTTTAAATTATGGGTTCGTATATAGTGTTTGCTGAAAGTCTAGTAGGTTTCATATGTATATTTATGCTCACTCGATTTACTATCTCACTAGGTAGAGTAAGGTCGACGTACGCTCTTCACATATGAAAATTTCACTAGCATGTTATTGTTGTTGAAATTACTTAGTTTCGATAATGTGCTGCATCAACATCGAGTTTTGCCTGCTTTGGTACCACGTCAAGATATATGTGAGTTTGAAGAAGTGTGAGTTAGGGCAAGTCTAGGTTCAAAACACTCTCATTTGACACATATTTTGTCACGTATGAGACTAACATGTGTAGGTGCCTAGCACTTGGTTACTAAAATAGTCATAATGTATGAAAAATATGATCATTTTAGTCTTAAACCTTAACACTATGTTTGGATCATTGTTATCCATTGTATTGTATTGTATCGTTATTATACCTATAATGTTTGTTTTGATTGTTACTTAAAGTGTATTGTACTGTATTGTTAAATTTCGTTGTTCCGTAACAATGGAAACCCCTAATTTATGGAACAATCAATTTGTTGTGTTCCCATTGTTACTTAATTTCTTTTTTCAATTATATTTTTACAAAATATTTCAAAATACTATTTTACCCTTTACCTTAATTATTTAAGCCTAGTCAAACCTTCTACCCTAGAATAATTAAGAATATTTAAGTAAATTTATAAATTACAATACATTACGATACAGTCAAACCAAACAATTAGAATGTTACTAAACAACAACAAACAATACAATTTAGCCAAACAATGTATCTACCATACAATACAATAGAGAACAATACAATATAATATATTATGAAATAATTGATAACAATGATCCAAACAAAGTGTAAAGATTACCGATGCAAGTAAAGAAGTCATACTCTAAGATCAAAGTATTGTGCATTGTAGTTATAATTTAAACACTTGATGAGATCCTAATTTTTATTTTATCTTTGTAAAAAAAAAACAAGTCACAAGATCAAAAGCTTAAGGTATGTCAAGTTTGTGCATCAAATTACTAATGTGATTTTTGTATCTATTTTGGATGCAAGGAATAAGATTTCTTCTTATTGATATTAAAATGAGGGTAGGTTTTTGTCCACTTCATTTTTGGTATTTCATCAAGTTGATTTTTACCATAACAAAAAGTAATAATTCACACAAAGAGATGGTTGTATATAAATAAATAAAAATAGTGTCATTATAATCTTAAGGTAAATCAAATATATTTTATTTAAAATATATATTGTGTTTTTTTTTAAAAAAAAAAATCAACTTCAAATACTTTTCTTAAAAAATACCACTCAACGCATGCTCAAAACGCCTAAGATGATGTTTATTACTTTCAATTCATTTTTCAAATTTATATTTTTAGATTAAAAAAATAGAAAGTATCCACTATAAATATCATATATTAATCAAATTTAGGCAATGCCTAAACTTGTTGGTTGGGAGCGTGGCAAAATTAAATCCAATCTGTCTAATTCGATTCAACTTATTTACGCTTGGATTGGTTATTGTTCCGCTCATTTGTTGGCTCAATTAATTTTAGCCCATCAAAATTTGTGAGAAATCTAATATATATATATATATATATATATTTGATTTTATGTGTTATATATAGTTGGTACTAAAAGCTTATAAAATAACAAATAAAGCTATTAAAATTTAGTAAAAATTGGACGGGTTGAATTATGATCCGTTATCTAACCCGTTTTGACCCCAAAAATTTGGATTAAGTTGGATCTTGACATATTTTTTGTCTTGATCTATTTTGATCCGTCTAAATTTAACCCAACCCACCTAATTGCACCCTAGTTGGGATTGCTTTGATGATCTTATTAGCTCGAGTATTATATGTAGATGCAATATATATATATATANTTTATTACTCGTTTAGCAAAAGAAAAAAAAGGTACGAACCTATCATGCATTAATAAATGCTATCAAATTTTTTCTCTTTAGAGACTGATAAACAGTTAAAAGATATTTTCATCACAAACAAATTAAATTAGATTTATTGAATATAGATTCGAAATCATAATTCTTTTTGTTTATTAAATTTAAGTAAAATATTTACTAAGTACTTCTTATCTCTTAATAAAAGGTTTGTTTGGATAAACTAATACTATGTAGTAGATAGTTTGTAAGCCCTTGAATAAATAAGCAATTGCTTTTTGAGTAAAAATAGTTTTGCTACATATAGGAATAAAGTTTATGTACTTAAAACTTGCTTAATTATAAAATTACATTAAGTATATTATAATTATAGTAATTGTGCTTCAATATAAGTGCTAAAACTGCTAATAAATAATTGATGTGTTAAATTAAAAAAAAGGTGATAAATGATATTTTTGTTAGAATGATTAAAATACACTTCAAATTTTATTTAAAATTTTATAAATTTAAAAGTATCAATATAAAGAAAAAGATGAACGGCAAATAAAATGAAGGGGAAGATATGTTATGAGAAAATTATTATGAAATAGAAGAGGAAAAAGTAGCAAAATACTTGGTCAAATTAAAGTACATAAGCTAAAATTCACAATTATGATGATCAACTTATGATTTTTGAGTAATTTATATAGAAAGAAATATTAAAAATACTTTTAAATTTGACGTGAATAATTTGTTTCATTCTCAAATTGTTGATGATAACTTTAAAAACACCTATTTGTTTGACTGATTGAACTTAAATAAACCCCTGATCCTTCAATAGAAATACACTTTTAAATTCTCATCAAGTTTAGAGGTGTTTTCATCATTTCTCTCATTTTTTATTATTAAGAAGTTTCATGCGCCTACAAAAGTTTGAAATCACTTACTATGTCACGTGACATATCAGGGGTATTGAAGGTGTATCTAAAATTTACTAATCAAGTCGATAAGTACTTTAAAATGAAAAAAAAAGACAAATATACCTCTGAAATATCGTAAATGATATGCAGATTCGCTTCGTCATATATACTTTTGGGACATTGGTGTGCTTGCCGTCAAAAAACTAGAGCATATATCATTTATACTAACGAACATACACATGTAATAATCTTATCTACCGATCAAACATTTATTAAATATCAGATCGATGATAAGATTGCGACATGTGTCACTATTCAGTCTTCCGTTAGACGGAATAACATATATGCTCTAGTTTTAAGACGACAGGGACACCCATGTTCTAAAAGTACTGAGGATATCTGCATACCATTTACGATAGTTCGGGGTATATTTATTCTTTTCCCTTTTTAAAATTATCAAAATAATTAGGACATGAAACTAACAATTTATGTCAAATTCAAAGGTTCTCTCATTTATATCATATGGTGATCACAATATTTGAGTCAAATTTATTGAGTTCTATCGAACGTGAAGCTATAAAGCCATATTCCGCTAAATCTCCACCACTCATTTCTAATCTAACGGTCAAGAATTGCCCGGGAAGGGTAAACACCACATTTATTAATCCCTCAAAGTGTGCCGTTTGATGTTCAAACTTTTGTCTCCTAACGTACCCTCAATAAAACCGTTAACGGCGTTTATCATTTTTCACAGCCTTTTCATCTCCACCAGCACAAAAACTTAACGATTAATTAACGGCGCCGTCAATTACCCTTTCTCCATATATTCGTTATGTACAAAAAAAATAATAATAAAATATTTACTTTTTTGTGTCATTCAACGGACAAAGGTTTTCTCAATTTCTCTCACTAGCAACTCTTTAAGATTTTTTTTCTTTTTGGGGTTCAAAGGGTTCGATCTTCGATGAATTTTAGCTGATTTTTTGTCATTTTTCTGTTAATTTGAGGTTTGTTTATGTTTAATTCTTGAAATTTCGTGAAAAGTTTGTTTTTTTTTATGAATCTATGACTGATTTATGATCAATTTTAGCTTTGATTTCATCTAATTCAACTTGATTTTGGTTAATTCGAATTGGGTTTTGGTTATTTTTTTGATGGGTGTTGAGTTTTGGGATTGGGTTGTTTTTAATTTGATATGAAGATGGGGTTGTGGGATCTGGGATTGTTTGATTCCAAGTAATTGTATTGCGAAGTTACTTATTGGGATTATAAGGAGTTTTACTTAGTTGGGTATTTGTTTTCTTTGAAGTTTTTTTTTTTGGTTTGCTGATTATTGGATTCAATTGGTTATTGTAAAGGTTATGGTAAGAGGAAAATGGATGAAATGAAAGTAGAGGAGTGCTGTACTGAGAATAAGCAATCAGCTGCTGCTTCGAGTTCGTCTGTTTCTGAAAATAGTGGTAGTGTTACTTTAAGGTCACCAGCAGTATCTAGCCCAACCCCTGCATCACCAACTCACAGGTAAATTTTTTTTCTTACTCTGCTAAATTTGTTTAGCTAGGTAGAGTGGTGTGTGCTGTATGCAATCGTAACCCTACCTTGTGATGAAGGTTCAGCTCAAGTTAAGTATGATAAAATCAAGTATGTAAGGAAAATATATTAGTGAATCAGTTATGCTGAACATAATGGAGATAATTTGTTTAGGTGGGTAACAACTAGAATTGAACCTTGTACAGTTGGGGTCATATTTGGTTTTCAACAATAACAAAATTCATGACTATTTTTAAGTGTTTCGGCTGAAAGTTTGGGATTTCCAAAATTGTATCTCTGTGCATGTTGTTTCATAATTGTTAATTGTTGTTTTCACGGTTTAATTTAGATCAGTTATGGCTAAGATTAGAGCTAACTATGTGTGAGCGAGCAAAGCATAGCTGCTCGCACACTGGGTAAAGGAAGATGATTGCGGTAGGTTGTCAATCAACGTATAATAACTAGTTTAAGTGTTTAACTATGATGAATCCTCTGAATAATGAACTTGAATAGAGCTGCTGCATGTAGAGAGTTCATTAGCCCCAACCCTGATGAATTTGTAACGGAGCATAGTTGAACGATGTGAAAAAGAGCAAACTGAGTGGAATCCACTTATGAGATATAAGTAAGTGATTGAACTTTGCCTAACTATCAAGCTTATTAGTAGAAATAGTACTAAAATTGTCCTGGTCAACAATATCCAAAAGTAGCTAAGTGGTTTGCGCTACTATCTCTTGTAACCCAGCCAAAGCAGACAGACAATCACTTGAAGCAAAATTACTCAATGATGGGGATTCTGTGATATCATGTATTTTGTGCTTATTCTAAAGACCTGGATGGAAATTTAAAATTTACACTTTCTGCTTTATTTGTGTGGATTTTGCAGGAGAACCACTGGTCCAATAAGGCGAGCAAAGGGTGGTTGGACTCCTGAGGAGGTGAAAAGAATTCTTTATATTTCTATGAATAATATCTTCCGCGAGATATCTCAATAGCTTAAAATCCTTAGCTAGGTTATCGCGATTTAAAAATTTTCGACTGTGAATACTACTTGCTGTTACTAGTAAAAGGAGAACACTGGAACAGTTTTATTTTGGCATAATGAGCTGTGAATGTACAATTCTTGATGCTTGTACATTCTTCACTCCCTCAATATCATTGTTATCCTATACCAGTTGGAATTATTTTATAATTGTTTTTTTTTGTTTTAAATAGAAAGTTCAGCTTTTGGTTTTGCTCCTTGGAACTACGTATTGATTAGATAAAATCTCCTTTGCCGCAGGATGATACTTTGAAACAGGCTGTTTCAGTTTACAGAGGGAAATGTTGGAAGAAAATAGGTATTATCTCTTAGCTCTTTTCTAACAACAAATAGGACAATATCGTGCTGCAAGTGTTAGCTTCTAAGGAGGCAACTTCGTTCACGTTGACATGTCGAGATGCTTTGAATTGAATAGGTGTCTGATGTGGAAATATTGCTATATGCCTTATTTGATGATGCAATTCAATGCACTTGATCAGTGCTTGGTCCTATTCATGAATATATTGCCATATGAACTTTGCTGGATGTTTGTCTGGGTGCCATAATGTTCTTAGTGCATCTTCAATGACATGCCAAGTCAATATATTCATGCATATCATTACTTATATGTTTTGGTTGCTTGGATATAGGCATTTGTTTATGCAATTTGGATAGGGAAAAGGGGTCAAATTCGCCCATGTACTATTTGAAATTCAGAAACTTTGCCCTCCATTAGAATTTTGGTTTAGTTTTACCATGCCATTTAGGAAATTGTCTTATCATTTCCCTTGGTCCTTCATAAAGCTCCAATCTGAAGGTGATTCCAAACCCTAGTCAAAAGTTTAGGGGTAAATCTGGACCTTCTCTTTTGGAAAATTGGATATGCAGCGTGCATCCATTTTATGATGCAGCTCGTTAATGGCGAGGAAAAATACAAGAGGAAACTGCTACGAAGCACCCATTTTCCGAATGTTGATGTTCTTTCAACTTAGATTACTAATTGTTGGCTGGAGTTTTATAAAAGTAAATTCCACAGTGGTAGTTTTCAGGCCGGCTTATACACACCTAGAGTCCTAGATTTATCTGGCTACTGCTACCTTCCATCAGCATAGGTATCGGGTTACTCTCTTCACCAACAGTTAGATGAGAAGTAATCATATCTAGTGTTTTTTGTCTCTGTTAGGATTTGAATCCTAGTTTCTTGGGTGCTTGGTAGCAGGAAATTATAGCCTTGTATCAAAGGATAGATTTTAACTTTGTCGATCTCTGAAGTCTTTTAACTTTTCTGACCAATTTGTAAGTCGGTCCAAGTGGCTATCATCTTGTATGTGATAGATTCTTATTGAATTCATGGGGTAACACACTTTATACACTCATATGAAAATGTAAATTTAGCCAAATATTGATTCACTTGCAGCTGAGTTCTTCCCGGATAGATCGGAAGTGCAATGTCTGCATCGCTGGCAGAAGGTCATCAATCCAGAACTTGTTAAAGGACCCTGGACTCGGGAGGTTTGTTTGTTCCTACTTTTTAGTTTCCCTCTGTGTTGATCTGATAATCTGAATCGTACCTGGACTCTCTGGATGATTCCTGATGCTTTTTGGCTTTTTGTTAACAGGAGGATGATAAGATCATTGAACTGGTTGCTAAGTATGGGCCTATAAAATGGTCTGTCATAGCTAAATCATTGACTGGTCGAATAGGGAAGCAGTGTCGTGAGAGGTAGGATCACAAATAGTTTAAATATATATATACATACATGTAATGTCACTGTCTTTGCTATGATTCCACTGAATAAGCTCTTGTATTAATGAATTGTTATATGACCAGCTTTGGCTTCTGTTGATTTATTGCCCAACTTAGTAACAGTTAATCTGCTGACAACTTCCCTTCTGTTGTTAGCTGTAAGTGCTTTAGCTTCAGTAGTGCGTGTCTATCCATCTTACTCCCAATACAAGTGCTTTGTGTTCACGAGGCTCTGATTCATAGTGATGTCCTTGTTCTCAAGTTCATTTTTAGCAACTTGTCTTTGTTTGTCTAACAGTTTGTCCGATAATAAAGCCTACTATTTGATTGGTTGTTATGGGTTAATGGTTATTGCTTTTAATTTGATCAGATGGCACAATCATTTGAATCCCAATATCAAAAAAGATGCTTGGACTCTGGAGGAGGAACGGGCGCTTATAGATGCTCATCGGATCCATGGTAACAAGTGGGCTGAAATTGCTAAAGTGCTGCCAGGAAGGTAATAAATTCAGCATAAAGATAATGTAAAGAGAAGAATGGCTAGTTTTTTCATTCAGTTGAATAAAGAGAAGAGCTCTGAATGGCTTCCATATTGAAGCCTTCTTATTAAAAATTACCTGATCCCGTAATATGTTAGTAGATTCTTTGACTATGGTTTAGTCCAACATTTCCTAAATATCTTTAACTTCTGAAAAGTGTGTTTTATAGTACACTTCTATATAGCTAGTAATATGTAAAAAATTTGTTTCAAAGATCAATCACTTGATGTGAGAAATCATCCCAAAAGATTACAAGGGTCGACCCTTAAACTCTTGAACCAGTAGTCCTTTTGGGATAGAGGGAGTACAAAAGGTTCGTGAAGATCCTTTTAGGATAGAGGGAGTACAAAAGGTTCCTGAAGATCCCTTTTGGGATAGAGGGAGTACAGAAGGTTCCTGAAGATTATATCGGAAGCTTCTGGTCAATTATTCTTCTTTTCGGCTGAAAACAATGCCACTATCAAAGAGCTAATGAAATAAGCGTATTAAGACAGTGGCTTATGCTTCTAATTGTCCAGTGTGTCTTGTGGCCACCATACTCCAAAGACCTCATCTATAAGTTTATAAAAGCACATGGCTTCATGTAACTATGTCATATCATCAGTCTTTTGCTAAATGATTGTAGAGGGTAGAAGGTAGTTTTAGTTGTTAAGGCTGAGGACCAAGGGCTAAGAACGTAATGTCTTGTTAACTTTACTGCTATATGGGGAATTACTTTTCTCTAAGATATGTCTGCCCCAATGATTATATACGGGTTGTCTATGTTCAAACGTGTAGAGGAAATATCATTGGCCTTGAGTTTGGCTCTTAAGATGGCTAGCTACTGAAGTTAAAGCAAGACTTTTCCGCCATCTAGAAGGTTATCAGTAGGGATGGCAATGGGGTGGGGTGGATGTGGGGTGGTGTAGGTTTAAGGCTATGTGGGGTGGAGCGGGTTTAAGGTTGTGTGGCCTGGGGCGGGTATATGTAATTTTATGTGGGCTCAAACTTAATTTTAACTTTCTACATGTTATAAGAGTGATAGAAAATTATTTATTAAGATAATATCTTTAAAGCTACTAAAATATTCAAGATAATGATTCAATAAGAAATCATACAATTTCTTACATGTTTCCTAGTTGACTTCTAAAAAATAAGTTTTAAGTCATTATCCTGTTAAATTAATATAACTTAATGATAAATGAATTAATTTTTATCTATTTTATTTTTAGTATCAAATTTAACTAGAAAAAGAAAAAATATTAAAAAAATTATGCGGGTGGGTTCATGCGGGTGGGGTTGAAAATGAAAGCTCACCCCCCGCCCCAATTGCCATCTCTAGTTATCAGTGGATAACCTTTTTCATGGGTTGTCTATGACAGTCTATGTCCCAACGAGTAGAGAAAATAATACTGGTCTTGACTTTGGCTGGCTACTGAAGTTAACTCAAAACTTTGTGCCACTGCAATTATAGCCTATAAAGGAATTTGCTAGTGTTGAATCAATTCATAGTACCCTATGTCTCTTCACTTCAAATCTTGCTCATTCCCGGGCCTAATTTATACAGGACTGATAATGGTATCAAGAATCATTGGAACAGCTCCTTGAAGAAGAAGTTAGATTTTTATGTAGCTACTGGAAATCTTCCACCTGCTACTGGAACAGCTAAAGCTGAAGAGTTGCCAGTTTGGTCAAATAAAACATCAGAAGGAGCTGAAGTAGCTTCATCAGGAACTACAGACACATGTAAAATAGAAAATCGATGGCAGGTGGCAGAAATCAGTGCTTCCAATGGTGGTCCTCAAACTGAGTCCACTGATTCTGAAGTCGTCAGGTTGGAATCTCAATCACCAGAAGAAGATGCTATTCAACACATCAAACCAAGTACTCAATCAGAAAACAGGTATGAAGGATGGAACATGGATAGTGCAGTAGGCCGATTACAAGTTTTTGAAGCACCATTTCCTTGTGAAATCCCTACATGTGGTATGTTATGCTATGAACCACCTAGGTCAGAAAGTTGTATTCCGCTGGATTCAGATCTTCTAAATATCTGCCGGGCACAATGTGAATCTGATGCAAGTCCAAGCCCATCACCGGATGGTTTCTTCACTCCACCTAGTACAAAGGGTCGTAGCCTATGTGCACAAACTCCTGAATCTGTACTGAGAATCGCTGCTAGAAGCTTCCCAAATACGCCCTCCATATTAAGGAAAAGAAAGACTCAAGGTGAACTTTCAACGCCAACTAATAAAATGGGGAAGTCAGATGGAGATCTCCGTATGGAAAAACCTATTGATGCGCGTGATGAGATCCAATATGACAGCTCACACAAATCTAGCATGCATAATGGAGTTTCTTCAAGAAATTCTTTCAATGGTGGTCTGTACAACAGTCAAGCATTTAATGCCTCTCCTCCATATCGATTAAGGTCCAAACGGACATCTATCTTTAAGTCTGTGGAGAAGCAGCTTCGGTTTGCAGTCAACAAAGAGAAACATGATACAAGTAATGGGTTCAGTGGTTCTACTGTTAATGAGATATCACATGCAGCCAAAGATTGTTCACAGGATACAGTAAGTCGCATCTTTTCCTTTTTCTTCTCTTTTCTTTTTTTGTCCCTTTGTTTTTGGATGAGTTGGGAGCTGGGTGGCTGAGGGTGGAGAAATTAATTGCCATGGTGGCTGTCCCTCTTTCTCTTTACACTGGTGTGTAAATATCATGCATTTCCAAATGAAGATTTTTTCCCTCAAAAACATTTTAGTGCCCCTAATTGTCTAAAGAATCTGTCTTCTGGTCAGTTGATTAGGTAAAACTTTTAACATCAATATGCATTTCAAGTGTTTGAGAAGAATAAGGAGGGATGTTAATAACTACATGCATAGCATGTTGCCTTTATAAGCTTGTTGTTGTTAGGGTGTATTGATGCCAGTTTTTTCGATGTCTAATGTGATTTCTTCTGTATCTTTCATGGTTTAGTTTTCACCAGATAGAATGCGAGTTAACAGTGTCGTGAATTAATAAAAAGGTAGCTATTCACTCTGAAGGATGATTTTATCATTCTTTCTGGGTCGGTAACTTAGAAAGGGATGGTGTTGGAACAATTTATGGATGGGATTGCCTACAATTGCAGGTAAAAAAGGCAGTTGAAATCAAAGCTTTGTGGGAAAAGCAAAGCGTTCCAAATAACCAAGGAATGGACAACTAGAAATAATTGAAATGCATCTTTTTAACACTACCTTTTTTTATATATACTGAACACATTTCATTTCCAATTTGATAAGTTCACTTGACAACTAGTTTGGTAAATTATCACATAGTATCATTATCTTGAGATGCTATACGAAAGAAGAAGTCGTGAAAACAATCAAGCTAGAGAGTATTATTTACCTGACTTCAATCTAGTAAATGAATGAGTTATTACTTTTAGCAAATCTTTCTTTACATGCACTGGACATTCCCATAGTTTTATTCTGACGTCTGGGGACGTCACATCCAGATCCTCTATTGCTGCTTCAGCTACTGGCAGCATTAATAGAGTTTTCCGACTTGTGGTTTCCATGTTTCCTCACATTCTTGTAGACTTGAGCATCTCCGACAAGAAATTCTTAAGTTATTTGTGTAATGCAAAAATATTACTTACTCTTGGATGTGACCTTTTTACAATTGGATCTTTTGGTTGATTAGGCTAAGAAGGTGGAGTAAATGCTGAATGCTTGCAATTTCTGATAGTGGCTGCTAAGTCCCATGGGATGGAGGTTCAGTAGCAATCTGCAATGGTCAGAAGAATTTTAGACCCCTCTTGAAACGTCGAAGGACTCAATCTTCCATATACAGTTTTGTTGATTGTTAGGTGTACAAAGATCTCATAGCTTGCATCGGTTATGTTCAGGTTATCGGCTATTGGTTGTTCGTAGATGTTAAAGGCGATTTGTCATTAAAGTTGAGGCATTGTTAAAGCTGCAATTGATTTGTACAGAACAGCTTGAAAGAAGTCTGCAATAGTTCTACATTGAAAATAGTTGCTTAATAAGATTAGTTGTCTGGTATATTTTAGTTCAATACCATTTATGAAGTAAGTATTTGGTAAGATAGCTTACAAGTATTTTAACTTGTTTACATGTTTCATAAAACACAAAATTGCTTATAAGCCAAAAAAGGTCAAAAAAAGGGGCAACTTGGAAAGTCTTTTGGCAGGTCAAAATTGTATTTTTTTATTAAAAGTATTTTTTCCAAACACTTCTGAAAAAGTACATTTTGATGTGAACTTTAAGATTTGTTTGGCATATCATTTGAATATCTTAGTTGTATTTCTTATAAACATATAAACATCCCAAGATGTGAACATTATAAAAGTTCTCTCTCTAAGTTCTTATACAATATTATCAATGAGCAAACATTATATGTATTGCTCTCCCAATTCATTACTAGGGCTCATAAAAAAATTTGAAAATATTCGCCTATAAGTCATATTCTAAATTTATTCATGGGCTAACACATGAAAAATTAAGTAAATTGGTGTAAAAATAGGCAGCTTGCACGTACTTCTCCCCCAATTTCCCACGAAGGGTTTCATATAGGTTTTGCAAATAAAAGAAGTTGGGAAACCCTATCACCTAAATATTTGTGGGCTAACATACAAGAAAAACTGAGAAAAATTGCCTATTTCTTGTAAAATAGATCGTTCTAAATGCCCAAAATATGTACAAAAAATGGTGAGACTTCACGTGCGTCGTACAGCATCCCCAAGTCCCCACGGAGGGTTCCATAAAGATAATGCAAAAAAATTATCTGAAAGTCATATCACTATAGTATTCATGAGCTAACACATAAAAAATTGAGACAATCGCCTAATTCCTGTTAAATGAGTGCAAAAAATGGCAGCTTCACGTACTGCTTCTCACAGCTCCCTACGGAGGGTTTCGTAAAGGTTTAGCAAAAAATAATCAAGAAGTCATATCACCAAAATATTCATGGGCTAACACCACATGAAAAATAGAGAAAATCGTTTAATGCCAAAAATATGTACAAAAAAAAATGGCCATGCTTCACAGAGTACTTCCCTAACTCCCTATTGACGGTTCAGTAAAGTTTTAGTAAGAAAATTTTCTGAAAGTCATATCACCCCAAATATTTATGAGTTAACAGACACAAAGCTAAGAAAATTGTCTAATTTTTATAAATAACTCATAAATGCTCAAAACATGTGCAAAAAAGTGAAGTTTCACGTACTGTTGCCCCAACTCTATAGGGAGGATTACCTAAAGGTTTTACTCAAATGGCCTCATAAAGTTTTTTCTAGAAAAAAACTTTGGGTACTTCGGAAGCCATATACACACGAAAAATTGAGGAATTTAGGTGATTCTTAAAAAATGACATGTAAATGTAAAATTATGCTTTAAAACAATGGTGTAAGTACACAAGATGGTTCCCCAACTCATTACAGAGGTCCTCATAAAATTTTTTACAAACATTTTTTGAGTGTTCTAGAGAGCCGGATCCATGTGCTAATACACACGAGGAATTTGGGTAACTTTTTTAAACAATGGCCGGTAAATACAAAAATATGCGTTAAAAAAATGGTGTAAGTATACGTGATGGTTCCCCAACTCATTAAGGAGGTCCTCATTATGTTTTTTCAGAAATTCTTTTGGGTACTCCGTGGAGCCAGATCCATGGACTAATACACACGAAAAATTGATAAATTTAGGTAGTTCCTAAAATTGGCTTGTAAATGCGAAATATTCGTTAAAAAAATTGTGTGAGTATACGTAATAGTTCCCCAACTCATTTCAGAGGTCCTCATAAAAAAAATTTCAGAAAATGTTTTGGGTGCTCCAGCGAGCCAGATCGATGAGCTAATACATGCAAAAAATTGAGAAATTTGGATAATTCCTAAAAAATGATATGTAAATACAAAATATGCGTTAAAAAATGGCGTGAGTATATATGATGGTTCTAAGCAGGTCCTCATAAAGTTTTTTTAGGAAAAAATTTGGGTGCTCCTAGAAGTCAAATCCATGGGCTAATATACACGAAAAATCAAACAATTGGGTAATTTCTAAAAACTGGCATGTAACTGCAAAAATATGCATTGAAATGATGTTAGTATATGTGATGGTTCCCCAAATCATTTCGAAGGTTTTCATAAAGTTTTTTCAATTTTTTTTTTGGTACTCCTAGATGCATAAGCTAATACACAGAAAAAATGAGGAATTTGGATAATTTTTAAAAAAACATGCAAATACAAAAATATGCATAAAAAATAATTCAAGTATATGAGATAGTTCCAACTCATTATGAATATCCTCGTAAAGTTTTTAAGAATTTTTTTGGGTGCTACAGAGAGCCAAATCCATGGGCTTATACACAAAAATCATGGATTTTTGGTGATTTGGAATTTCGACATCTTTTTTGCCCAAAATTTTAATGGAAGTTCGTTAAGACGTTAGCTATGGATCCAGTTGGTCCAGACGGCCAAAACGGTCCATTTTCAAGGTCAAACGATCCTCGAAGCAGGTATAGCCCATTTTACCAATTTTCATGTACTATAGTCCATAGATTTTTGGTAATTCGAAATTTTGACGTCTTTTTAGCCCAAAATTTTCATGGATATCCGTTAAAATGTTATCTATGGAGTTAGTTGGTTCTGATGGTCAAAATATATCATTTTGAAGGTCAAACGAGCCCTAAGAAGGTAAACACCATATTTTACCGATTTTCGTGTGCTATAGTCCACAATCTTTTTGGTGATCTAGAATTCCGACATCTTTTTATCCATTTTTTTGTGGACGTCCGTTAACATGTTAAATATGGAGCCAGTTGATCCTGACAACCAAAACAACCCATTAAAGGTCAAACAAGCCCCGAAGAAGGTTCATCTTACCGATTTTCATGTGTTATACTTCATGAAGTTTTGGTGATTCAAAATTCCTACGTCTTTTTTGTCCAAATATATCGTGGACGTCCGTTAAGACATTAGCTATGGAGCCAGTTGCCCCATACAATCAAAACGATCCATTTTTAAGGTCAAACGAGCCCCCAATCAGGTATACCCCATTTTGCCGATTATCATATACTATAATTCATGTATTTTTGGTGATCCAAAATTCTAATGTCTTTTTTACCAAATTATTCATGGACGTCTGTTAAGACGTTTCTTATGGAGCTAAATGACTTTGACGGTCAAAATAGACCATTTTGAAGGTCAAATAAGCCCTAGAGAAGGTCAACCCCTCATTTTATCAATTTTCATTTGCTATAGTCCACGATCTTGTTTGGTGATCTAGAATCCAGCGTCTTTTTTGCCCATTTTTTTTGGAAATTCATTAAGACGTTAGCTATGGAGCCAGTTGACCCTGACAGCCAAAATCACCTATTTGAAGGTCAAATGAGCCTCGAAGAAGGTCCAATTTTACCAATTTTCGTGTGCTAGTCCATAGATTTTGGTGATCCGAAATTTTGATGTTATTTTTGCCCAAATTTTTCTTGGACGTCAGTTAATATGTTAGTTATGGAGCCAGTTGACCCTGACGGCAAAAATGACCCATTTTCAAGATCAAGCGAGCCCTGAAGCAGGTATGCCCCATTTTGCCAATTTTCATGTATAGTCCATGGATTTTTGATGATTCAGAATTTTAACGTCTGTTTTGTCCAATTTTTTCATGGACGTTCCTTAAGACGTTATTTATGGATCATGTTGGCCCTGACGGCCAAAACAAATCATTTTAAAAGTCAGACGTGCCCCGTAGCAGGTAAACCCCTGATTTTACCAATTTTTATGTGTTATAGTCCACGATCTTTTTTGGTGATTCAGAATTCTGACTTTTTTTATCCAAATCTTTTGTCGACGTCTGTTAAGACGTTCATTATGTAGATAGTTGGCCATGATGGCTAAAATAGTTCATTTTGAAGGTCAAACGAGCCCAAAGTACGTAAATCCTTAATTTTACTGATTTTCGTGTGCTATAATCCGTGAAGTTTTGGTGATCCGTAATTTCAATGCATTTTCGCCCAAATTTTTTATGGACGTCTGTTATGACGTTATCTATGGAGCCATTTTCCATGACAACAAAAATAACTAATTTTCAAGGTCAAACTAGTCCAAAAGAAGGCATACCCATGTTTTGTCGATTTTTCGTGAATTATCGTTCATGGATTTTTGGTATTCCAGAAGTCCGAGTTTTTTTTGAATTTTTTTTCGTGGACGTCTGTTAAGAAGTTATCTATGGAACAAGTTGGCCTTATGACCAAAACAGACCATTTTAATGGTCAAATGAGCATAATTTTTTTGATTTTTGTATGTTATAGTCCATGATCTTTTATGGTGATCCAGAATTTCGACGTCTTATTTGCCCAAATATTTTTAAAAGTGTTCCTTAAGACATTATCTATGGAGTTAGTTGTCCCTAACAGCCAAAACGGCTCATTTTGAAGGTCAAACGAACCTGAAGTAGGTAAAACTCTATCTTATCGATTTTTGTATGCTATAGTTCATGCATTTTTTGTGATCCGGTATTCTGACGTCTTTTTTGCCTAAATTTTTCGTGGACGTCCTTAAGCCGTTACTATGGAGACAATTGGCCCTAAAGGCAAAAACAATCTATTTTCAAGGTTAAACGAGCCCCGAAGCAAGTATACCAAATTTGCTGATTTTCGCATACTATAATCCATGGAGTTTTGGTGATCCGGAATTTCGACATCTTTTTTGTCCAAAATTTTCATGAACGTCCGCTAAGACGTTATCTATGGAGACAATTGGCCTTGACAGACAAAAATGACCATTTTGAAGGTAAAACGAGCCCCAAAGCAGGTAAACCCCATGAATTTTTGGTGATCTGAATTTCCAACGTGTTTTTTGCCCAAATTTTTCATGATGTCCGTTAAGAATTAGCTATGGATCCAGCCAAAACGACTCATTTTCAAGGTCAAACGATCCATGAAGCTTATATACCCCGTTTTTCCAATTTTTGTGTACTATAATCCATGAATTTTTGGTGATTCAAAATTTCGACGTCTTTTTTGCCCAAATTTTTTCTTGGACATCCGTCAAGACTACGAATCTGATTGTCCCTGAAAGCTAAAATGGACCATTTTGAAGGTCAAACGATCCTTGGAGCAGGTAAACCCCTCATTGTACCGTTTTTCGTGTGTTGTACTCCACTATCTTTTTTGGTGATCCAAAATTCTGATGACTGCCTTATTTTTTTTGGACGTCCTTTAAGATGTTAGGTATGGAGTCTGTTGGCCCTGACGGTCAAAACAACCTATTTTAAAGGTCAAACGAGCCCCAAGCAGGTAAATCTCCAATTTTACTAATTTTCTTGTCTATAGTCCATGGATTTTTGGTGATTCAGAAATTTGACTTCTTTTTTGTTCAAATTTTTTGTTGACATCTGTTAAGACGTTAGTTATGGATCCAGTTGGTCCTGACGGCTAAAACTATCCATTTTCAAGGTCAAACGATCCCTGAAGCAGGTATACCCCATTTTGCAAATTATCATATTTCTAACGTCTTTTCACCCAACTTTTTCATGGACATCTGTTAAGACGTTATCTATGGAGTCTGTCGGACCTGACGACCAAAACGGACTATTGAAGGTCAAAAAAGCCCAAAGTAGTAAACCCATCATTTTTAATAATTTTGGTGTGCTATAGTCCACGATCTTCTTTTTTTATCCAGAATTTCGACGTCTATTTTGTCCAAATATTTTGTGAACATTCGTTAAGACGTGCTATGGAGCAAGTTGGCTCTGACGGCCAAAAATGCCTATTTTGAAGGCCAAACGAGCCCTGAAGCAGGTAACTTCTTCATTATACCGATATTCATGTGTTATAGTCTATGAATCTTTTGTGATCCAGAATTTCAACATCTTTTTCACCTAAATTTTTGTGAACATCTGTTTAAACGTAAGCTATGGATCCAGTGTTCCGTGATGAAAAAAATATCTCATTTTAAGGTCAAACGATCTCCGGAGCATGTATAGCTTATTTTGCTGATTTTCGTGTATTATGTCCATGGGAGATTTCGACATCTTTTTTGTCCAAATTTTTTATGGACGTCCGTTAAGACTTATCTATAGAGTCAATTGGCCCTGCCCACCAAAACAGATCATTTTGAAGGTAAAACAAGCCCCGGAGCACGTAAATCTCTCATTTTATTAATTTTCGTGTGCTATAGTGCACGATCTTTTTTGGTGATTCAGAATTTTGACGTCTTTTTGCCCAAATATTTTGTGGACGTCCGTTAAGACGTTAGCTATGGATTCAGTTGGTCTGGCGGCCAAAACAATTTTTTTGAAGGTCAAACGAGCCCCGAAGTAGGTAAACCCCCTATTTTACCAATTTTTGTGTGCTATAGAAACTTTTGAGATTTCTAGGGAGCTAAATCGATAGGCTAATATACCCAAAAAATTGAGGAAATTGTCTAATTCACAAAAAATAGCATTTAAATGCGAAAATCTGCGTTATAAAATAATGTGGATATATTTGATGGTTTCCAGACTCATTACGGAGTTCCTAATAAAGTTTTTTGCAATGGAGCTAGATACAAGACTAATACACACGAAAATCAAGAAATATGAATAATTCGTAAAAAGTGATATGAAAATAAAAAAAATATGCATTAAAAATTGTGTTAAAATACGTGATAGTTCCCCAACTCATTACGGAGAAACTCAAAAAAAAAATTAAAAAAAAAAATTGTTGCTCCGGGGAGCCATATCCATGAGCTAATATACACGAACAACAAGGAATTTGAATAATTTCTAAAAAAGGCATTTAAATGCAAATATATGTTTTAAAATTATATGAGTATACGTTATGGTTTCCCAACTTATTATGAAGGTCATTATAAAAAAAATTTAGAAAAAAAAATTGGGTTCTCTTGGAGCCAGGTCTATGCGCTAGTACATACGAAAAAAATGGATAATTCCTAAAAAAATGACATGTAAATGCAAAAATATGTATTACAAATGGTGTGAGTTTTCATTACGGAGGGTGCTTTGGGGAGTCAGATCCATGGGACAATTTTTTTTTGAGGAATTTGGATAATTTCTAAAAAAAAATTGTCAAGCGTTAAAATGGTGTTAGTATACATGATGGTTCCCTAACTCATTACGGAGGTCCTCATAAAAAAATCAGAATTTTTTTTGGTGTCCAGGGAGCTAGATTCATAAGCTAATACACACGAAAATTCGTGAAATTTGGGTAATGTAAATGCGACAATATGTGTTAAAATTTTTGTGAGTATACGTGATGGGATCCCAACTCATTACGGAGGTCCTGATATAGTTTTTTATAAAAAAAAAAAATTGAATGCTCTAGAGAGCCAAATCCATGGGTAAATATACAAAAAAAATTAAAAAATTTTGAAAAATTTCTAAATATGATATGTAAAAAAGGAATGAATTTACGTGATGGTTCCTCAACTAATTACAGAGGTACTCATAAAAAAACTTTAAGAAAAAAAATTGGGTGCTCTAGGGAGCCAGATCCGTGGAAATTAGCACATGAAAACCGAGAAATTTGATTAATTCCTAAAAAATGGCATGTAAATGTGAAGATATGCGTTAAAATGATGTGAATATATGTGATGGTTCTTTAACTCACAATAGAAGTCCACATAAAGTTTTTTTTTAAAAAAAAGAATCAGGTAATTCGGGGAGCCAGATCTATTAATACGAAAAATTAAGGAATTTAGGTAATTTCTAAAAAATGGTCTATATATGCAAAAAAAAAGATTGTGTTAAAAATGGTGTGAGTATACGTGATGATTCCCCAACTCATTACAGATGTCCTCATAAAGCTTGTTTTAAGAAAAAAAAATGGTGGTCAAGGGAACCAGACCCATAGGCTAATACACAAAAAAAATTGAGGAATTTATAAATTTCTAAAAATGGTTTGTAAATGGAAAAATATGCGTTAAAAGTGATAAGTATATATGTTGGTTCCCCAACTTCTTACGGATGTCCTTATAAAGTGTTTTAAAAAAATTGTTGGGTGCTCCAAAAAGTCAGATCCAATCTGATCCATGGGCTAATATACACATGTAAAATAGAAAATTTTGGGTAATTCCAAAAAAATGACCTTTAAGTGCGAAAATATGTGTTAAAAAAATGATGCGAGTGTAATTGATATTCCCCAAATCATTACGGAAGTCCTCATAAAAAAAAATTCAGAATTTTCTTTAGAACTCTGAGAAGCCAGACCCATGTGCTAATACACACGAAAAAATTGAAGAATTGAGGTAATTCTTTAAAAATGGCTTGTAAATGAGAAATATGCTTTCAGAAAATGGTGTAAGTATACGGTATGGTTTCCCAACTCATTACGGAGGTACTCATAAATAAAATTCAAAAATCATTTTCGAGTGCCCAAAGGAGCTAGATCCCATAGATTAATACACACGAAAAACTAATAAAATCACGTAATTTTTAAAAGTTAGATCGTAATGTGCAAATATACCTTAAAATGGTAGGACTACACCTAATGCTTCCCCAACTTACTATAGAACTACTAGTCAACAATAGTATTATCTAGTTAATCTTTATTATAATTCTTTCATGTGTTACGGACAATCTCTTCATGGGAGTATGGGTATTTTATTTTATTTTTGCAAAATTAAAAATGGTGGATCTTTTTCTTTTTTACAAAATACAAATTTAGGGTTCATGTTTCATATTCTTAAAAAATATCATCATGATTTGAAATCTCAAATCATTTAAATTCTTTTAGAAGTAATTGAATTTGAAGTTTTGATTTCAAATCATGATACCAAAATCACATGTCAAAACGTGAATTTGAAATCATAACTTCATACTACATGTTCAAACGCAAACTTAAAAGCATTTTTAAAAAAAAATTAATCAAACAATAGTTGACGTTCAAAAGTGTCTTTTTATTTGATTACTCAACTACAAATTGTCTTGCCATGTCCCTAAAATGTACTTTTCAAAATAAAGTAATTTTAGAAACTTGACCAAACATGTTAATCATTACAACTTATAATTTTTCCATTCATGAACACTTGCTCAAGTATGTTATTTTTTTTTCTGAATCCCAAAAATATTCTTCCTATAATTGGATTCCTAACTCCCTCTCCATCCCATCTTCTTACTATGTCATAGTATTTAAACTTTTAATTTATAATTTTTGAAAACTTCAAGAAAATATTCACCATTTTAGAACAAAAATGCATGTCAACACTTTCTAACTAAGCACACCACAACTGCATAGCACTTCTGCCTAAACACACAACTATTCATTCCTAAATTTTCTACGCTAAATATTCAAGAGTGACTTATTATCGGCTAATCCAAACAGGCTCAAGGCCACCAAATAATTTTTTTTAAAAAGAGGAGCATATAGTTATTTTAGGACTGTACATACACAATTCATCAGTCTCGACGATACATCAATCATCATTGACATCAAGAACAGAAGAAGCCAAAGGGGGGGGAGGACCATATTGTTGAGTAAAATGACAATCCATACACTTGAAGGAGACCTTTGCAATTATCATATCACACATGAAGCACCATATTTATTCACATTTTCTGTACAAAGAGGTGGCAACAACCAACCATTCCACCTTCACCGCTGAGTCACTCATGGAATACATGATTCAATTCCGGTGAGCAAATCCTAACCGTCTGTCACGAATAAAGTGTCAATTAATTAAAGAGGAGAGGAAGCATAAGCAATGCATTGATAAATTAGCATCTAAAGAGATTCGTCATGAAAAAAAGGAACACGAAATACACACAAGAGTGCTCTTAGACCTGAAAGTTGCAGTCAAGTAGAAAGAAGAAAACAAATAGGAGAGGATGATGCAAATTTGGGCAACCATAGTGAGGGTTTAAACAAACTGTAAGCAATGATATAAGAAGCGATACAGTAAGAAAATTCGAAAGAGAAGCTCGCAGATATGTTTGCAACTCTAGAACATTTTTCAATTCAGTACTTGTGCTGTAGCAGGAATCAGTTCAGTAGCCCAAGGCATGATATTACACCCATCAATTTTTTCATAATCGATCAATATTACTGTGAAATATCTCAAACTTAAGTCCTACACATCTTCAATACATTTGTCCACACTAAAATGTTGCAAACAGACCTGGTCTAAAAACTTGAAAGTATGGTCGTGTCGATGTATTAGCCTCTGTTACTGCATCGCACCTATAGGAGTGTTGACTTGGAAATGTTGCGCTGTCTGATGCCATCACACAGTAATGTCATGTGCAATCCTATTTATTTATTTATTTATTTATTTATTTATTTTGAGAAGGTAAAATTTCATGTGCAATGATGCCAAATATTCATTCGCCTCTTTCCATAGATTTCCTAGTTTGCCCAAACATTTAATAAAATTTATGTCCTACACAAGTAATCTAACCCACCTTATAGCCAAAATTATAGTGATATTTTAAGGTTTCACCTGAATTTTTGTGACAGAGTTGGAGCTTATCATTCTTAGGTAGTTCGACAATTTATAAGTGTACCTTCCGGATATTTTAGATTCACCTTCTAACTGAAATCTACAGGAAGGAATGTAAAGAAGTGTTTTGGCAATGCACTAGTAGCATGTTTCAGGAACTACATTGCTCACATTCTTCAAAAATGTCAACGGGTGAATGTCGAATCCTTCAAAAGTCGTGCATTTTTGAAGGCTGACACGCGTGCGACAACATTTTTGGAGAGTCCAAGCAACATAGTTTCCACATTTTAAAAACATTTGAAGTACCATCATAAGAGAATGTTAAGAGATTCTGATGATGAAATAATTTTAAAAAACAGTCTTCTAAGAGATTCTGATGATGGAATAGTCATAAAAATACTGTCTGATGAGACTCGCTGACGAAACAAGCAAATGAAACTGCTTTTATTCATAGTACAGAATAGGCAGAGCGAAAATATGAGGAAATAATAGTTACAGACAAACCTCAATAATCTGTACATGAACATCACAAGAACACATTAACAGAGGACTTCCTGTATCCTAGGGGGTAACAGCACAACTATTATCATCTTTAACATATTTGAGTCAGATATACCTGCAGTTGTCAAGAGAACTAATGAAAAACAATGCCGCAGGTATTAACTGACGAAACAGATGAGCAAAATACGACTATTATTAAACTTCCGTCTAACCTACACCATCATAAAATGCCAAGCTAAAGCATGAAGAATGCGCCAATAGTTGTCTGACGAAGCACCTTTGAACTTCGATCTAACCCATGAGAAGCCACCTAGAATTTGGAGTGAGAAAAAAATCAGCAGGCAAGTACAACCTTGGAAATTATAATGGTTATTCGGTGTTCATTCAACGGAAATGATAGAAGTTTAATTCCTTGGTAAATAAGAGGAGAACAGTTTTGAGAAATGGGGAAGAGGTTGCACTAAAAGATTCTTGGGAACAAATCAACAAAAGAGAATTAATTAAATATAAAAAGAAAAATTTTAGAAGGGGCAGATTTTGTGAGCATAAAAAATTTCCCCCCTAATACCATTTATCAGAGAATTCCATGATTCCTAATATCAATTATATATGGGAAAAGGGACGGATTTACCCCCGAACTTTAATAAACGGTACGTCTATGTCCTCCGTTATACTTTGCGTCCACATAAGTCCCTGCCGTCCAATTATAGGTACACATATACCCCTCTCACTAACGGACCCCTCATTTTTTACACGTGTCTTAATCCTATTGAACTAACTGTTTGACCCTTCTTTTAACCCATAAACCAACCATCCGCCCCATAACCCAATAACCCACCCAATTTCCTCAAAAAGGAATTAATTAGACCCAAATTAACCCATGAATCCTTAATTAATTTGGGTTCTACTGTGTGTAATTTGGATCTTGGTGCATTTGATCCAGATATTCAAACAAAAATATTACCATCTCTCAAGGATGAGGTGATAAAATTCATGCTGGTTCAGAAGCAGACCGTGCCGGACAGAGAACCAGATTCAAGGCGCTTGTTGTTGTAGGTGACGGTAGTGGTCACGTCGGTTTGGGTGTCAAGTGCTCGAAGAAAGTCGCTACTGCCATTCATGGAGGAATTATATTGCTCAGCTATCAGTGAGGAGAGGTTACTGGGGTAAAAAGATTGGGAAGCCACACACTGTGCCTTGCAAGGTTACAGGGAAATGTGGCTCTGTTACCGTTAGGAAGTGCCTGCTCCTCGTGGTGCTGGTATGGTTGCTGCTCGTGTTTCCAAGTTAACCCATGAATCCTAATTAATTTTGATTTTTTATTTAGGATCCTTTTAGAGAAAATTGGGTGGGTTATGGGGTTATGGGGTGGATGGTTGGTTTATGGGTTAAAAAAAGGGGTCAAACGGGTAGTTCAATAGGATTAAGACACGTGTAAAAAATGAGGGGTCCGTTAGTGAGAGGGGTATGTGTACCTATAATTAGACGGCAGGGACTTATGTGGACGCAAAGTATAACGGAGGGCATAGACGTACCATTTATTAAAGTTCGGAGGTAAATCTGTCCCTTTTCCCATTATATATTTGCTTTTACGAATTATAAGGTATTCATTTTCAATAATCAATTTAAATTTCGACTGTGTTGTATCTTGCTCAAGCTGATAAGTAGACCTGAAGTTATAGACAACAAATTCCCCTCCTAATATAATGGGCATTCTCCTTCAGTTTTTTCTTGTTTCTCTCTACAATATACACTCAACTCAGATCACATTAAAGCTAGCACGATAACACAGAACTAGTCACGACAGGCTAATTTGCTTACCATATGAGTTAAGGCAGCATAACGTTCCTCATTTAGATACAATGGTTTTCCCCTATGCATGTCAATATCCTGCAACAATAGGAGAGGAAATATGTAAGATCCAAGTTGATATGTGGACATACTGGTTTAGAGCCCAGATGTCCCTACCAAAACAATTTTACCAGAAATCAAAGCTCAAGATACACAATGCACATATATTTGTAAACAGTCTTGACAATAATTAGAAACAACTATTTGACTGAAAACAGGGAGAGGGGAAATAGATGAAGGAAAAGGGAGGGAAAAAAAGAAAAGAAAATGGTGATCCATCAGAATTCGAAGAAATATCAAGTGAAGTTTAAATCCATACTTGTTGCGAGTTATGACTGGGGAAATTGTGATTTGTGAACATATATTAACTTGCATTCAACTTGGGCAAAAATTTTAATTCCCATGTTTGACGTGAATTGAAGATACTTGAGGACACAACTGTCTTTCTGTTATCTTCACCCCCCAAAACGCACATTTAATTGTTTCATAGTTTTCCATTTAAATCACACAACAGGAGCCCTGTAAAGCACCTTTGCTGGGAAAGAAAAGATACATGTCATTATGTGCTTGGATTATTTTGAGCTTTTAGTGGCTTGAGATAGCGACAACAAACTTACAGAAAAAGACTTAAGCTGCTGTTTGACGCTTAGTTTCATATCTAATTTGTAATGCTTCTACGAGCTATGCTATTTAGTATTTCAAGCAACAAGCAAAATCTCCCTTTTTCCATCAACTCTCAGAAAATGAAATAAAGAGAAGCTTGTTTTCAACTAAACATCCTTAGTTTCTCTGAGCTCTTCTATGATAGCAAAATGCAACCAATAATTTACCTCTTCTCCGAATACATCCAAATAAGGTGACGGCCACGGTGCCTGACGAGCAGACCTTTGGAGCAATACAGTGGTTTTCTACAGTGAAAAATAAATTTCATCAAATCATTCCAGGGTCCAGAAAGACAGTATTGTGCAAATCAAAAGGTCAAGAGAAATAAGTAAAGCAAACAGCACTTACTCTGATCAACAAGAACACCCCAGTAACAGCACCACAGGCCATTGCATGAGTTTGACACCCACTTTCTCTGGAGTTCAATCAAATGCATCAGACACAATATTAAAGATCAGAAGAAGGTAAAAGAGAAGCTGCAGCCTGAGTGAATTTTGAACCTGCAGCATGTCTTCCAACTTGCTGAACACAATTTACCACATAACAAGCACAAAGCAGGATCCTTCTGAACAGCTCCGCAATATGGGCACTTCTGTTTAATATACCTGAAGGTAACATAAAATTATCTTGAGTTTTATTTAGTCAACACAACAATAGAATACTTGTAAAATACTCTCTTTATCCATATCTATAACCAACCTCTGCAAGAGATCCTGATAAAGATGAGGCAAAAGCATCAGTTTAAAGGGGGCTGCAGGAGTGGAATAAAGAGCACCCTTTAGACCACGAGTTTCAAAGTGTTTGTAGAAATGATTGAGCCATTTTTGAACCACCAAACGAATCGTGACATCATTTAAAACATTATCAAGCGATGGAATCTTTAATATCTTCTCCAACTTTTCAATCTGATAGAGCTCGGCTGCATTGTTCTCGCCACACTCCATCAGTTCATTGGTTGAGTATGCTGATCCATCTAATATGTTGGTTCCATCATTAAATGGCACCACTCTAGAAGAATGAAGCAATTTCCACAACAATGCACATCTTCTTAAGTACGGAAAGGTCAGACTGCGAATTGCATCTTTGATGTCATAAGAAATTTCTATAAAATTAGAATCAAAATATTGGTGAGCAACTCCTTGTTCTTCAATTACTTTATAGATGTCAGTAACTAGAGAATCATCACATCCTAACTCAAGCAAACCGCATTGACGCTTTCTGCAATAGGTAATTATAGCCTGCAAAGAAACGACAAGGATCTTTTGCTAACTATCTTGGAGACAAAGAAGTGCAAAGAAGTCTCATCTAATATCTACCCAAAAAAGAACATCAGAAGGGAAAATTGTGCAACCTGAGTGACCGCAACAGCATAGAAAAGATGAACCAGAGACAGGAAGGCATCTTCGCATGACAACAATGGACATGGAAGGCAATATATGATCCACATTAACGAAGAAAAAGCATCATGTGCAAGAACTGGATCAGCTGACCATCTCCAGAACTGAATATCAGGAAACTGATTTTCTGTTTCAGCACATTCCAGGATGTCTTGCATATTACCTGCAAAGCATATCTTCTCATGATCTCATATCTCTTTTTTACAAAGTAAAAGTAACTTAGAAGATAACTCCACAGAGCAGCAATATACCTCCAACAGATGGATCTGATATTTCATTTGCAGAAGTGCCAGTACATATAGACTCTGCAAACAGCTGAATACCTCTGAGTCTCAAGAGGACAGTGAGTGAGTTATTTGTTCGTGTACTTTGTACAATACTTAGCAACAAAGCAAGTATAAAACCATTTGAAGATTGGAGTTCTTTGTACAAGGCACGAAGACTGTAGTTTGGAGCTAATGATGTCTTTCCGGATCGAGCAGCTATTTCAGTTGATATAAGTGAGTACTTAAGAGTGTCATACAGAATCAGAGAATGACTAAGTCTACCAGATTCTGAAATCTTATCATTGTCTGGAAAATACATTCCACACAATACACGATACGAAGATTCAAGGTTTACCCTCATGCGCCCAAACTGCCGAAGTGGAAGTCTTTGGATAATTTCTCTACTTCCAGAAACATCAGCAGCACTTTGTAGGAGAAATAAAGCTTTTTTAAAATGAAGTGCATCTACCACTCCACTTGACGAGGATGAAGGGCCAACAGCATCTGATGGACTGGAAGATGAATGAAGGGATGTGAACCTTCCAGAATCTACAGGTAAGGTTGGCAGGACTGAGTTGGCAAGTCCACGACATACAGGACAGAGGAACTCCCCCTGAAAATAAGAAAATCAACAAGACATCCTGTACATGATCTGGATCTACAGTATGACCTCCCTCAAAAACAATGCTTCTGGTTCAGCAATTCTCTCCATCACATAGAAAAAAGATAAATCAGGTCGTTCTGTACCTGATCTGGATCTACAATATGACCTCCTTCAAAAACAATTCTTCTGGTATATCTGTACAAGAGTGATGAGACTGTTAATTCTTTGAACTTAATGAATAGGACTTGCTAGACCAATTATAGAATATAATATACATGTATTTTATTAACACTAATGCACAAACCATTTAAGCTTGAGGACATACTGGATTAAGATAAATCAAGATAAGGTCAGGAAAAGAAAAGCAAATCCTAGAAAGAAGACAACAAAAACTCACAAGACGCAATATATCCATCATTAGGCCAAGAAAAGAAGATATGGAGAACCAAAGATTAAAAATAGTTCAAGTCGAATATACCAAACGATTAGAAAATAACCTCAAAGAAAGAGGTAAAAAGGAAAGGATAAAAGGACTCGCCTTTCCTTTAGAGATGATAAATAACGGTCAAGACATCCCTGATGCACAGCGTGTCCACACGATGATAGATAAATTCTGTCACAATCTGAGGGACCAAATCCTTCATATGCTGTAAGCGGCATTCTTGACTCTAATTGTGTCTTGGGTGCACTTTCAGATGCAGGACTATCGACATTTTCTCCTGCAAGAGAAGAAATGTACTTCCCAAGCAAAAGAGACTCACCATTCCCACCACCTCCCCCTGCAGAAATTTTCTTACCATTTCTTGAAAGGTCCCAGTGCCAAGAATTGGCATCCATTCTTTCCTGAATCAACAAGTATATTTCTTCTTCTAGCATCTCTAGAGAAAAATCTGTGTCTTCATCGACATTGCTGGATGTGCAAGGCAGTTGAATCTTCAATGCTGGGAACCTAGCCCTAATATATTCAAAAAATGCTCCTACATCCTTAGGTTTCCCTTCTAGAGCATATTCATTTATTGCATTTTGAATCAATTGTGTCAACCAAGGAGATGAAATCAGTTCTTGACTGCTTGATAAAATGCTCCTTTGAGATGAGACATTTGTCATTCTTTCAGCAGAAGATTCCAGTTCTTTCCCAGAATTTTGAGCTCTTTTCCATGAAGGAGGCCCTCTATTGGTGAAAGTCAAAAGCCTGGATTTCTTATTTCAAGAACCACGATAAAATAAGTAAAAAATTGACTTATTCACCAAGCACAATCACTTAGATATATCAGCATAGATATCTAAACACAATGAAGCGACATACAAACAAAGCACATACCTCAAGAAGAATCAGGTATGATAGAGGACTTTTAGAATTTGGATCATGGCAAAGAGAGCAAATGACTGAATCACCTCTTTCTTTACTAAGTTTAGAATCATCCGGAGCAGCTTCTGCAGAGAAATCAATGCTCTTTAAAAATTTGGATTGTTGCGCCCTCATCTTCTCCTGAGATGTAGACATGGCATATATATGAAACTGACCGAGTCAAACTTGATCAACCAAGAATAGAAGGAATAGGGTTAGTCTGGTTCACACTGAATTCAACTTACAATAGCAAAAAACTATCTGAACTGTAAATTATGGCAACATAGCACAATGGAAACATGAACAGCACTTGATCCAAGTACAGGAAACAAAAGCACGTTGTAAGATGAATTATGTGCTGTTTTACATGAAACCATATATATTGCTAGAATGGAATTTCAGTAAAATCTCTAATTTTGACTTTAGACCTAAAGCACAGCTGCATCCAACTATGGCTGAACTTAAATTGAGCATCTAGTCTTCCATCCTATCATATCCTGCTCTAAATTAACCTCCAAAAGCACAAGTTTCCCAACTTTTTTGTCTCTTAGGACCCTATACACAAGGGACATCTGATGTACAAGGATTTTGCTTCCATTTTCAGTGCTTATATTTCGCTTGCATGTTTTAATATTTCATATGACAGCTTTTCTGAATCCCTTTTTAACCCTTTACACCCTAGGTATCTGATCTTTAAGGATACTGCTTCTGAGTTAGAGGAATCCCTTCCTTGCGCAATTAGTATTTCACTTGCATGTTCAGTTTTCACATGCTTTCCTAGAACATGCAAAACACACATGCTTTATAAGGATTTTTCAACTTCTAGAACAAGTAGCTTACACTCGGTCATAAAGAAACCACAACACAAAAGCAACAATTTAAGTTAATTGGCTAGAGAGTAACAAACACATTTTATGCTTAGCAAAGTATTTAGCAAGATATCCTTAATATTCTCTTTAAAACTATACCATTATAGCAGCTTGCCTCTCTCGAGCTTTAGCCTTGCGCTTATCACTGTCTGAAACTGATTCCAAGTTTTTAGTATCACCAGTCAAAACGGATTGTGACAGTTGATTGACCACCTCAGGTGCAAGGTCTTGCAGTTTCATCTTGCATCCAGATTGAAGTTCAGCAAATTTTTCCAGAAGACTTCCAATCATAGAGGAGAGGTTGAAAATTCCAGCTTCCACAAAGTCGTTTTCTTTCCTATATTTCCTCATCAACAAAACCAGAAGAGACAACAAGCTCTGGTCACCATATTTACTCAATGAAAATTCCTCACTAGCTAGTGCTACAATTGGAATGACATCATCCCCAAAGCAACTATGGTCACCAGATCCTCCATGCATATAACAAATATCTAATGCCAGAGATAACAAATGCAATGCTTTTAACAATACACCATCTGGAGCACGTGACGCATTTGATTTATCAGAGAAAACAGCATAAAATACAATAGCACGAACAATTTGGAGTACTGTCTTGCAAGTGGCTATTTTAGCTATTCCACCAAGAGGTGGATAAATGTTCGTCCATTTTGGAAGCTGACTGGTCAATGCCGATACATTACAGAACTGCATATATCTCTCTTCAGCAACTTGCAACTCCTTTGAGTTCCAACGAGGATGATATAAATCTAGCTCCTTCCAATAGGATGTCCGCAGTTTATACATACCCTGGGATAGATGGGACATTAGGATCATAGGACTAAAACTGATCAGATGACAATGTACGAAAGGTTAAGGAATGACCGAAGTGTCACAAAAAAACCTGATTGATGCCAGAGGGATTGGAATACACTGCTACCCTATCTAGAACTTCCTGAAGTCTATCGATCTTGGACAAGTCACGGGGCAGAGACTTCACCAACTGGCTACGAGTGGCATCACCAGTTGACAGTTTATATACCAATTCCCTTTGCAAACACTCACTGGGGGATAACCCAGAAAACCGCCGTTCCTTCACTATTTGTATGATCAGTGTAAGCATCTCCTGAACTATAGTCGGCTCATACCTGGGTGAAGTGTTAAAATAGAAGAATCCAAAAATGCAGTTAAATACTCGAGAAACAGAACTTGGAGATTTGACAGCATCCTGCCAAATTGTAGACAAGAAGGTTGAAAAAAATTACAACAACTACATACCCAGTGAAATCCCACTAAGTGGGGTCAGGGTAGGGTGTACGCAGACCTTTTCTCTTGAGACAAATAACAATTCTATTCAATAAAAACTTCGCCACCTCAGAAAAAGGTGCTAAGTTGGAAACTTCACAAGCATCGGAAAGGTACTTAAACCCCTGCCCAGAACCCTATATAATTATATGTTGCCAATTTAATATACTAACTCTCCTTTACAATTATATTAGGGTGTACGCAGACCTTACCACTACCTTGTGGATGTAGAAAGGAAGGTTGAAGAAATAAGAAATTACAATATACAACATCTTATGTCCATCTAACTCGAGCATCAAAAAATGTAAAAGGTCACGAAATAATCTCAGACAACTCAAAATAAACTTTCTTTTTTAGCAAGTTACTTCTAACTTGGTAGTGATCCACCAAATTACACTAAAGGATCTTATATCGCTATCTCTGAAAGAATGACCAAAATCATGGCTTGCGATAAAAATTAAGGTATATTTACTTAAATGTATACCAAAGGATGACGACATAGCATAAGCATCAGACATAAGTTTATACACCTAGCCACTGTCTAATCTTCTTTTTCTGTTCTCTAGTATTAAACATTAGAATTGTTGCATATAACAACAATATGAAAGAATACACACATTAACATCTTAGTTCTAGTGAAACTACAAAATCTAACAACCAAACTATTATGCAACCAACTAGGCCCCACTTTCGATTAGTTGGGGTCGACTAAATGGATCATCTGTATCCCCACTTCTGCTCTATTCATTACTATTTCACTAAAAAACATCAATTTATCTTTTAAGGTAAATTAGTAGTTCCCTATAACTAGATATTCTTCAGAGCACACATAAAACCTACAGGGATATAACCATTTCATTACAATACAAATCTAATGCAAATGTAACAATAACAACTAACCTTAATCAACAACTAGCTTGTATTCCCAATATGTCAATTATTCCGATTATATCATGTTCTTAGTAGGTAATTATGATACAAGAAATTGAACTACTTCCTTCTATGGAAGGTTAGGATAATTATCTTTTTGTTATCTTCACTCATCATATTGTGTGCTGAAGATTGGTGCATACAAGTATTTATGTAAAATATGATCATCTCAAGTAACCTAATCTAATTACAACCCCTTAAATTTGACATTGTATTTCATTAAGACACTCAAACTAAATGCTCTAATAGGGCACCTGAACACATGATAAAACTGTTCCTATTAGACACTTTCCACTCAAATTTCGGAAAAGCTTTTGCTAGAGTTCTCAAGCATCCATTACGTAGCTAAGTTAATAATGCATACAAATAAACACAAAAAAAAAAGTGCATCAACAGAGGTTTCAAAAAGCTAAATGTGATTCAGCCACACATGTGTAACTAATGAATTTAAAGGAGTCATGTGAGGAATATATTTGGAAGATGGAAAATTACAACTCATAAATCATGAATCAATTTATCACGCCACCAACAATCAATCATGTCTTCTGATCAATATGGATTTGTTTTTAGATCAATCCTACAATAATAATGATTTAGTCCATGTTGAAAGCAAATATATACATCTAGCAATACTGATAAAATAATATAAATATATAAACACACAAATCTATAGTAACAAACTAACAACATAGAACTAATATCGGTTTTGCTAAGTTAGGTAAACATCAGAAGATGTCACCCTTTATGACATTAGCGATGTGGCAAATCAAATTTATGTACTCTGGGAATCCTGTAGTATTATACCATCAAATAAGAGTAAAAAAAGGTTTATGCTAACAAGGTAAGGAGCAAACAAGTAAATAGATAATGAAACTCATTGAAGACAGATAAGGGATGAGTTACATACTCATTAGAGCGTTCGAGATCCAAGGAAAGGTAATCCAAGAGCTCAAAGCGTTCTAAAATCCTAGTAACATATTGATCAGCAGGGCCCAGTGCAGCACAACACTGGAGCAGAAATAGATCAAGCTCTAGACCCTGTTCAGACCTGCACAAAGAGTACAAAAGAAGAAAGACTTAAAGCAACATGAGTAATCTATGTACACAAATCTCAAGTAAATTAGCACATAAAGGAAGTTCAAATCCCAAGGCCCAAATAAGGTATTGCCTACATACCAACGAACAGAGCGATACCACTCACAGGATAATATGGCAGCATCAACATTCCTACGCCACATTCCAGCATGCACCTGCGCACAGAACACCTTAATTCGGAGAGCATGTTCCATAATGAAGGCAGAAAATCCAAGTGGGTGGCAGCCTCCCAATATATGGCCAAAAAAGTCATGATCGACAGCAGATGACGAATTGGAACAACTACCCCCTACGGAAGTTTCACCATAACATTGTCTGAGTGCCCTCTGTAAAACCATTGAAAGTAATCGATGGAGTGGAATATGAACTGATATATCCTGCAAACTGACTTTATATGCTATATCAGGCCAATCAGAAAAACTCAGCACCCGAAGAGCTTCTAACTCTAGGACATAATCTGTTTGTAGCATATTGTTATCACTACCACCAAAGTTTGCAGTTTCCTGGGCTAAATCCTGTCCACATTTTAAGGAAACACCACCAGTCGGTGACGAATAAGAATATCGCTTATTGCAACCTTCAGTTGAACTTGGGAGTCCAATGCCATCTGAAGGACTATTAGATCTAACAATTTGCCTGCCCCTGCTAAACTTCGAGTGTGTTCTTTTCAGTGCAAAGAAATTATTTCCAGAACTAGTGATTGTTTTCGGAGATAAGATGTGAAGGAGAGGTCCTAATGTGTTATCCACTCCCAACCAATTCTCAATGGCCTTCAGGCACTCAAATGTCAACCATAGAACAGATGACGGTACCGGAGAACTATCAGATTTTGACTCAGGAGTCATAAATACATGTTCTGGTGGACTCCTCCCAACCACGGAACTAACAGAACTTTCCTGTGATAGCCTTCCAACTTTTGCAAGTCTTTCACTATCTTGGTCATCAAAATCTTGTATATGCGTGTTGAACAAAGCATCATCAGCATCTTCAGTGCTACTAATAGAGAATGCACCACCCACCAATAGAGAATGAATATTTGCAATTGTATGACCCAGAACAAAAGGCAAATGCATATTATCACCCTCATCTTCTACATGGATGCCAGTTTCTCTCTTTTGAGGGTTCATCCCTTGTACAAAAGTCAACAGCTTCATCCACGTCCTAAGTATATCTCGCCTATCACGAGCCACATATCTGGGTACAGCAGAATGACTCATGACAAATCGTATGTCTTCAACCACACGAAGAGTAGTTTCATACAAATTTCCCCATTTATTGACCTATAATAAGTAAAATGACTTCATCAAGCAAGGTAATGCTGCTAATTTTTAAGTCAACTGCTAAGATAACATTAGTTGGTAAACAATGCTGAAAAATAAACAAGATAGTTTCAGTTGTTGCAGATTAGTTATATATCATGAAAGGCATAAGGCCTCGAAAACAAAGGAAATGCTAGCAGCTGATATCTTCCTTTTTTTTAATTAACAAACATTGAGAACTTAACTAGTTCAAGAAGTCCAAGGAAACAACAAAATCAAAAGAAAAAACATCCTAGCACACTCCTATGTTGTTCAGTGTTTTTCTCTCAAGTGAAATAAACTACCACCCATCAATTACTGTGAGAACTATTACAATATCTAAATGAAGAACCATTTAATGCAAATGTATAATTGTATTCGTATCGTATTACAGGAAATATTGAAATTATGTAAGCATGAACTCATCATGCAAGCTTTTACGTTTCCATTGTTCATAATCTGTCAACTTTTCTATATGAAAAGTCAGTGCATAGACCTACCATATTAGATTTTACAAAAGGTAAGTCTACAACCAAACTATTAAAGATATCTTTTACCTGAGAGGATATGAGAGACAAGCTACATATTCAAACATCATGAATATATTGATGTCATAATCTAACTTTTAGAAAAGAGTATAACTATCCAAACTCCTTACACTAGGCTGAAATCAAATTAACATTGCAATACCTTCAATCTACCATTTTCCTCTGCACAAGATATAAGTATGTCCCCATAACACTCCAGCAGCATGGCTAAAAGATTCATTTCCTTCACAAGACGTGGGGTCAAAGTAGGCACCGTAAATATCTGCACAGAAAAAGTTGAGAGAAGTGGATATTTTTGGAAGACTGTATCATCAATTTCCTTGACTGCGTCATTCACAACAGTTGGGTAATAGCTCAGAAATACTTTAGCAAACTCATATTTGAATTGAGGTTCACCCAACATTTTCAAGAACAATTCATGGAGCTTCCTGACAACATAACCACTGATCAAGAACCTCTCTGCCCTCACCAGAACGTCTAATAAACCTTCTGAAGAGAATACCCTCCTAGAGATAAAACTAAGCAAACTTTCACTATCCTTGCAGAAACCCAAGAGCATCTCTACCACTGCTGATGTCAACGCATCTGTGATACCTTTATACTCAGTTGCCTGACTATTTAATCTTGGACTTTGCTCCGAGAGGCTTTCCGCAAATAGGAGCCCTTTTCTCCAACAAGAAAGCAAGGAATCAAGAACAGGGCCTAAAGAATTAGCACACTCTTCCAGAAGAGGTTGTATCTTCTCCGCGCCTTTATGCTTGGAACAAAACCCTTCACGTTTCCACGCAGTTACATCTCCACAATCACAGCAGCCACCGCCTGTATATATGACTGAGTAATCATGGTCTTTGTGGTTTCCATTCTGGAAACATGGAACACATATTGCACATGTTGGATCATGCTCACATGTACGGCAACGGTATGCAATATCATTGTTCCCCCAAATAGCCCCACAAACACCACGCTGGCCAATGTTAGCTAGGTGATCTAGTGCTCTTCTTGGTTCCCCTTCAAACATCAACCATTGTAACCACGTCATACTTTCGTGAAATAAATCTTTAATGGCTGAGCTGCCTGTTGATTTTGGAGAATCCGTCTGCACATCTGTAATACTGTCCATTGCCTCTTCATTAGTAGGCAAAAGAGCAGAGACAAGCTCTTCAATTTGAGACTTGTTATTCTTCACATAAACAATTAAACCAGGCTGTCGGTGCTCTAAATTTTCTGCAGGAACTCCAAGATTCTCAAGCCTCTGCAGTAGAAGATCAAAATGCATTTTCAGGTCCCTCATCTCGAACCAAATAATAGACAGGGTAAAGATGTGTTTGTGTGTGTGTTTTGAATATGCATGTGTATATTTGTGCCAATGTCTACGCAATAAAACACACATAGAGAGTAAGCAATAAAAACACACATAGAGAGTAAGGAGTAAAAAGTTTCTCAAACTTTGTTTAGCATACTTACTATTCATTAAAAGGTTATAAAGATGATCTAGAAATGGCAGAGCTATCAGAAATCACCACACTGATTGTTCATTTTATTCCCCATAGGTAAAGACACAATTGCCGGCCAGTTGATTCCTTCTCTTTTTTATATAATTTTTTGAAAATGGCAATGTTGTCTTATACCACAAAAGTACATGGGTTGTACTCAAACGTTATATACAGATGCACTCCATACACCCCTACTCTATTTCTATACGTGAGTCTAAAAAATCAACTATAGAGGCAATGCCTTTTGAGTATAATTGATTACACCAAAAACATAACAACAAAATGCAATTTAGTTTAACATCATGCACACTATTTTCTATGCCTTCAAAACATCTGGAAGTCCTTCCTTTCCAGATTGCGCACCATACTGAAGCAGGGATAATTCTCAACCTCGTTCTGTCTTTTGCAAGGGCACTTGCCTCATCCCAGCTATACAAGGCCTCAGTAACTCTCCCAGGCATAGTCCAGGATATGCCTTTAAGGCTCAAGAAAGTCCTCCAAAGCTATTGAGTGTATTTGCAGTGTAGAAATAGATGGTTTACAGTTTCTAAGGTTTCCCCACTTGGAAACACCTAGATCATAAGGTTATCCCCCTTTTCATTACATTGTCCTGAGTCAGGGAAGCTTCCTTAGATAGCAGCCAAATAAAGCATGAAACTTTGTGTGGGATTCTATACTTCCATATTTGTTTCCAAGGCCATATGGGACTCTGCTGGCTTGATTGATCCATCAACTTGTAAGTTGAATGCACTTTGAACTCTCCTCTATTGTTGCCTTTCCACCTAAGCATATCCTCATATGCCTGAAGTCCAGTAAAGTGTCCAACCGTAGTGGAATTCTGCCAACCTCATCACTTCCCAGTCATTTGGTTCTCTCCTGAAGATGAAATTCCACCCTTGTGGTGTCCATAGTTATGGAATAGTTGAAATAGTAGGATACTTGATTGATGGGATATTTGCAGAGCGCTTGGTAGCCGGAAAGAGATAAGTGCACTTTCGAACCATAAGTGGGTAACATAAAACTCATGACAACTACCAGGAAGCATTTGCATTTTTCTCCCAAAATAATGCTTGAAGATCCGCTTTAAAGATGATAAAGTATATCCAAATAAGCCAGTACACAACCAGGAAAACAGAGAATATCGTAGTACAACACTTGGACCGTTACATATCTCGATGAATGAAAAAAACAAAACAAATACTACATATTAGTAAGGGGGAAATGCAACACCTTCCAAGGTAGAAGACGGTCGATAGAATAAGTAATGAAGTGTGAAATTCATCCTTCCAATGGACAAAGTAAAGAGTTATGAACTATTTGATTTTAGAAGATAATCCATGAGCTGTTCTCTTAGCCTCTCTTTTGTTTTCCTTTTTCGGCTTCGGGTAAGGCTCTATTTAGTGTTGCCCAACACATGAAACTGCCTGGCAAGCAGAACCATAGAAGATCTATCCATCTCAATTTATGTCCACAGATATAAGAGACTCCCCCTCGGTTCCAAAATAGTATATCTAGGACGTTGCAACCTATTCCCGAGTTTATTTTTTTGACAGTCATGGTGTCTGGGCCAGCTTGAAGAGACCTTTGACTAATTCCACGGGATACCCACCAACAATAGGTACCATGTAACCCTGTCCACCAAGGCAAGGACAAATGAGAAGAAACCATCCAGTGTTTTTGGCTCTACTGAGATTTGAACCTGAGAGGGTTCTCAACCCCCTTCATTGAACACTGTCCACACCCTTGGGTTCTAAATTCTGTTTATTCCAAACTTCTTCTAAGAATATTATTTATTCAACTTTCAAAAATTGACAGATCTGATCGGGTATTCATAATATAGAGTAAATCGGTCGTCTTTTAACCTAGATAGACTGATTGAGTTTTCTTCAAGAAATCCAATATAGATTAAAGTTCATCTCAAAAATAGTAGTACACTTTAAGAAAAACTAGAGTTGATTAGTAGTAGTACCAGTACACAAGCTCTAAAATCATGGGCACCATAATATGCCTTCACCAATTAACCTTCTTTTTTTGGTTTCCCAAGTATCGAGTACCCGCATTGGAGCCCAATTAGTCCAAATTAGCATTGCATAAAACCCATACCAGTGAAGCTTTAGCATTTAATTTCAGAATTGATGGTAAAGATGATACAAGCACGAGCTCCCACTATGCACGGAGTTCAGGGAAGGGTCAACCCACAAGGGTCTATTGTGCGTAGCCTTACCTTACATTTCTGCAAGAGATTGTTTCCACAACTCGAGATCAACCCCGTGACCTTGAGGTTACATGGAAACAACTTTACCAGTTACACCAAGGCTCCCCTTTTTTTAAGCTCATACGCACTTTCCATAATTCAAAAATCCTGAATTTAGAGATCACATGACTTTCATGACCCTACAATATAGGATCTATTGTAAGCCAGATTCAGTTGTATAAGTTCCACTACTTATTGATAAAGTGAGTGATGATTACTTTCTCATCCCAAATCAATCATCAGTTCACTTAACTTCCATGAAACTACCTAGTAGTGGGACTAGATCTCTTGTGAGACTCCAGTTCCTAACAATTGTGTCAAACTTTATCTTGGGTCTCTAGAAATATATCTCCTGACTTAAGCAACAAGGACATTTGTGAAGAACTCGTGCAACTGGAAAGTCCTTTCTTGTCTTACAGAACTAGTGATGACAAATGGGCAGCTTATGTTGAATTGGGTCAGTGTCATCATAAGCAAAAGCGTAAAATAAGTTTCATCGGGGTTTACTAGCAAAATGCAAATATAGTGTGGGCATTAATGAAAAAATGCCTAACCGGAGAAACAATACAAATATATATGTTTAGTACAACATTAATAATTTTTAAACATGAATGACAAATATATGAACAAAGACATTGGGAAAAAAATGAAAAAGTGAAATTTCAATTGCTTAGTGTCGCCTCTTCAAAAGAGGCTCATTGGCAAGGAAAAGTATGCCTTAAAACCTTGATGACAACAACACGTTTTCAGCCACGCTTCAGGGCTTAAGCGCACATTTGACAACACTGATTTGGGCAGGTTGGAAACCAATGGAATAAAAGTGGATAAATCCAACTCACTCACATTTCATGCAGGTAAAAAAACGGGTTGGATATTTAAGGGGGTTGAAAATGGATTAACCCATAATATAAAGGTGTTTCTAGAAAAATAAGTTAATTTAGGAATTTTCACCACTAATGATTATGGCCTCTTCCAAGAAAATGACAACATTAAAAACAAAAGATAATGGCCTCTTCCAGAAAATGACAACATCAAAAATGAATTGACAAAACAAAAGACTAGACATGTTTTGTTCTATGTCTTTCAGCAAGTTTTTTTCCAGCAAATATATTAGACCCACTGAAATGGATCAATCTTAATATTAAATGGCCCACGTAAATTCATGGAGGCTTTGTTTTAATTTTCTTTTCTTTAAGGTAATCCATTTGGTACGATTTTATTTTTATTTTTTTAAACTCATTTGGTACGATATTGTTCGTCTCCTACATATGTTGTGTCACTTTTTCCTTTACCAGCAAAAGTAGAAGAGAGGTTAGATAAATTGAGACGTGATTTTCTATGGTTGGGGGGAATATACAAGGAAGGAAGAAGAATACACTTAGCTAAATGCATAAGCCTTACTAAGCAAGAAGACATGAAGTCTTGGTATAAAAAATCTGAGGGTCCAGAACAAAAGTCTACTTTGTAAATGGCTTTGGAGATTTGTGGTTAAATATCGAGCATTATGGAGAAGAATTCTCAACAAGTATGGGCAAAATGTGGAATGTGTGTCTAATGTAGTAGATAGCACGTATGGGGTATCAATCTGGAGATCAATTAGAAATCTATGGTCTTAGTTTGAAGGAGAATTTGGTGTTCAAAGTGGGAGGGGATAACAAATATTTTTTGAAAGGACAATTGGATTGGACATGAGTGTCTAAAGTCGATCTTCCCAGATCTTTTACATTTTGTACCAAACCTTACACTAAAATTGCTGAGATATGGTCCCATAAGGGACGGAATCTCACCTTCAAGAGAAATCTAAATGATTGGAAAGTGGATAGAATTGTTGAACTACTGCTCAGATTATGTGAATTCACAGGCCTTGCTATAAAAACAGATGGTATAAGATAGAAACATGACCCTGATGGCATGTTCTCTACGTGTAGACTGTATAAGAGAGAGATTATGACTCACACATGGGGAATTCTAGGTCCAGGGAAACAAATGTGGAAGTGCAACACCCCAACATAGGTGAAATTCTTCACCTCTCTCGAAGGGCATGTCTCATACAGGAAAAAAACAAGAAAAGAGGTTTCCATATTGTCTCCAAATGTTTATTTTTGTCATGAGAAGGAGGAAACTAACCGCCACTTATCCTACACTGTAGGATTACTGTCCAGGTGTGGCACATGGTTCTCAGCATAGCTCAAGATCCCTAGGTGATGCCAGAACTTACTGCTGATCTTTTGAGTTGTTGGATGAGAACGGAAGAGGGGGGGGAGGGGTCAAGACCCAAAAAGGATGGTGGTCTTAGCTCATGAGAATATTACTAACACTATTCAGAAAGTTAAAGAAAATTGCATTAACATGTTGTATTTTTGGTGTAAAGAAGATGGTATAGAAGAAGTAGAACAATTGATAGATCTCCTAGGATCAATGCAATTATGGATATAGGTTGTAACTTTTTGGAGGTAGCCACTAGCCAGCATACCTTAACGCTGAAGAACACAACCTAGCACGCAAGAGTGTAGCCTAGTAGTCAATAAAGTGGGTTGAACACCCTAAGGCCTCAGGTCTCATGTCCAGTCCCAATAAAGACAAAACATGGTGATTTACCTGCTACCTGAATTAGTCGAGGTACACACAAACTAGCTCAAACATCACCGTTATCAAATATATATATAAACCTTCCAACTACATTTCTCCAGTTCAGTGATGAATAATATAAAACTCAACTCAACTACACCTATATCCCAAACTATTTAGTTTCAACAAAATGAATGAATCCTTATCCATTCCACTCTATCTTCAAAATTTCAAAACATTGTGATTATCTTAATACTAAAAACCTTAATAGTTATAAATCACGCATAATAGGAGAGTACAAAATACATAAAATTAGTTCCAAGCAAAATTCAAGTTAACCGGAGTACCTTAAGAATAAATTCCTCCGGAGTTGTCATCTTCGTCTCCGGCGCCGGCGCAGAATCAACCTCCATTAGAAAAATGAACCGAATCCAATCGGCGCAATTACAATCCCCAATATTCACAATTATTGTTCCCCAGGGCTGAACGGTACTGTCAGTCTTACACAATCAAACCTTCAAAATTATACGAAAATCTGAAACCCTAACTGATTTCTAAGGGCATACGATCCTTGAATGGGTGTTTTCAGATTTTTATCAATTGTAGTTTTTTACCATTGAAATTCCAACATATTCATAGGTAATATTTCTATTTCCTCTTATAGTATTAAATTTTTGGATATGATTTAGTTATATATGTAAAAAAAAAAAATATATATATATATATGTATATATTTGATATAAGATAATACATAATTTATATATGTATTAATTGTTGTTGATTTCTAAATTATCAGTCAAATGTGATATTAATTTTATATATAAATAAATTAGTACATATTTATCTACAAAATGTTGTATAAGTTATTCGAAAATTAATATTTAAATAATTTATTTCTTGTCCAGCTAACAAATGACTCACTAGGGATGTGCCTAATTCTATACTACTTTTGATCTAAAACTGTATTTATGTTTTTCTTCTCGATAATCATTAATCAATTTGATTAATTTTTAAAATTAAATTAATTTGATTTTATATATATATATATATATATATATATATATATATATATATATA
>NC_028645.1:4311286-4321759 GCF_001406875.1 Solanum pennellii
TATATATATATATATATATATATAAAGAGTTATAAAGTTATAATAGTGGTAATTTTTAGCATATTAATGTAATTTAAAAAAATCTTAATATAGATAAAAATTCATATTATTTGACTTTAAAAAAAATGGACAACTTTCACATATAGCAAACATAAAATTCATATTTATATGTTATTGCAAAGTTTGCATAATTACATTCTGTAGCAAACATATAAATGTATAATTTGATATACATATACAATTGAAAAATATGGTGTAAAAAGAAGTGTATAAAACGAGAAAGAGAAAGAGATTTGGATAGAGAATTGTATAAAACGAATGATAATTTTAAGTGCATAGAACGATTATATACAATTTGAATTTGTATAAAATGAGAAAGAGAGAAAGTCAAAAGAGACCTGGGCAGGGAATATACAATTGAATCGAATTGTATAAAACGAGAAAGTGAGAAATTATATAAAATTTGAATTTGTATAAAACGAGAAAGAGAGAAAGGCAAAAGAAACTGGGTAGGGGAGTATTTTTATTGTATAATTATAAGTGTATTTGGACGAAAATATATATATTTGCTTGTGTATATACAATTTTCTCTCGCTTTATACAAACAGAAACACAATTTATACATTTTGTTTCTGTTTGTATAAGCGAGAGAGGCGAGGGTGGCGAGCGAGATTAGGGAGAGTGGCGAGCGAGATCTGAGAGAGGGGAGAGAGGGGAACAAAAATATATGTATTTGTACAATTTCTGCTCATTTTATACAAATAGAAACATATTTTATACACTTGTATTTGTATAAAAATGAGAGGAAGCGAGCCAGAGATGGAGCGAGAGAGGAGAGTAGCAAGCGAGAGTTTGAGGGAGAGAGATGACTGACAAACAGTTTGCTACGTAACACAATTAAATCAAAAGGTGATTATAACAATTAATTTGATTTATTAGTTTGCCATTATATACAATTTTTCCAAAAAAAAATTATGACAAGTATTTTAGTACAAAGAAGTATGAAATTATCCCATCCAAAATTGAAAATATTTTTGTATATAAGAAAAAACTTAAAATACTCTTTTATCTTTGAGATAAAATCAACGACATCTTTTGTTTTATACATATAAAACAAAATAATAAGAGTTAAAATACTCTTTTATCATTGAGCTATAATCAACGATATCTTTGTTTTTTTATATATAAAACAAAATAATAAGAGTTTTATAGTTTTCGTCCGCCATCTAACCTTTTTCCTTTTAAAAAAAAATGAGATCGAAAGGTTCATCACGTCAAATTTAATGTGCAGTAGTACATAAACATTTGTTGCAACATTAGTTGTCTACGACCAATTGATATAGTTCAAAAAAAATAAAGATATTTTTGATTTAGCTACAACGACGTTTGAACAGGTATAGAATATGGAGCACTCTTCTTGTTACCTTCTCTTTCGTAAAATTATTATTTCTACTAAACATAAAATAAAACGATTGAATATTTCACACACTAAATTATGAATAAAATTAACTTGAAGACAAATGATTGAGGGAAAACTGAAAGTATATTAATATTTCAAACACGGAGGACTATTAGTAGTACATGTAAAAAATAAAGATAACTTTTAATTTTAATCCAAAGAAAAAAGATTATTTTGAGCTTTTTTATTTAATATTTTAATGAAGTTTTACATTTGACAAGATTTCCAATGTTTAGAACAAGAAAAATATCCAACCATATCAAAAACACATTTCTAATTTATTAACATGTATGTTTTCATAATTGATGGAAGTTTTAAGAGTTTATACATTTATATTATGCAAAATAATACACCATCATTTCTCTTTGAACTCTTTTAACAACTTATGATGTCTAATCTTGAGAAATATAACAAGATTTTCAAGTAACTTACAAACAAGAACAAACCTAGCTTCTAATGTCTTTTTCAAGGATATTCATGCAAATATGATGATTAAATCCTAAATTAGAATACTCATCAAATACTATATTCAAACAACTAAAAGATAGCTACTTTTAACACAAACTCAACATTTTGTTAGAGAACCTCACTTTCTGATGAAAATCCATATAAAGAAGAAAATCAATGAAAAACCAGAGGACTCTAGTATATATATATCAGAACTCGGTTCAGTCCTCCACCTTAACGACAAAAAAGAAGGATTGATCAATTTCTACTGAGTCACACTTACTGTAAGCTCATGCAATGCCACTATAATTATACTAGCACAAGAAATTGAGTAAGCAATATGAAAAGATGTTGCTACTGAAAAGATATAAGCACGTTATGTTGTCGCGAAGTTGCAACAGATCCTTTGCAGATAACAAAAATACAAGTTGCAGGCTATTATAGAATTATCATATCATGCATAAAGGAAAACATAGAAAACCAAATAGAAGATGATCAAACAAAAAGTTTACAGTAAGAAAAGTCGCGGCAAGTAGAAAGAACCGTCTTAAGGAGCAAGGAAACACAAAAGAATTCTTGGCTTAGCTAGCAAGCTTTGCTTTAGCGGCCGCCATTAGGTTCAGCAAGTCTTGATTGGCATCCCATCTGCTCAAGAAACTTAGCGAGGCGCATGTGTTTGGATGTCCATTGCTCTGCCAATTTCTGCTCTTTAGCTTCTGCATCCCTCCTCAAGCCTGCTAGTTGCTCCTTGTATTCTGCTTCAATTCTGTCTAGAGTTGCTTTCTGTTCTTCCCTCAGAGCTTTCATTTTTGCTTCAATTTCCTCCATCTTCTCCCTAACTTTGCTTGCTTTTTCGGATTCTAGTTGCAATTCAACCCTCCTTAACCTCCAAGCTGCTTCCTTCTTATGTGCAGTCCAAGTACGATGCCCTTCGTCTAGATCCTTGCAGCATTCCGCAAGTTCAGTAATAAAAGGATTTTCTCCACAAGGAGGAGCAACACTATGATGTGGAAAACTGCTCAAGATGAGAGGCGCATTATCAGGTCCTCTATCTGTCTGTAGCCACGGAATGCCAGGTGTAGGTGTAGGCGGCACTGTAGAGGGGGAGAGACTTAAAGTCACAGATGGTGATGATGATCTGACAGTTGAAGGAGCAGAAGAATTAGAAAGCCAGGGAGGAAGAAGAGTTTGTGGCGTAGGAGTTGAGGCATCGGCGTGGAGGAAACCTCCATTAGAAGTAGCCATAAGTAAACCTGGGACACTCCTTTCTTTCACAATCTTTTCTGCAAAGGTTTCGAGAATGTGATCGTATTTTCCCTCGTCTACTGGATCAACAACCTTGTTGTTTTCTTTCTGCTCTCTCTGTTGCTTCTCTTTGAAAACTTCCCACCACTTTCCTAATCTTTTAGCAGTTCGACCAGGTACTTCAGCTGCTATTTTCTTCCATTTGTTACCGTGTTTGGCTTGTAGTTGTATAACAAGACGCTGCTCGTCTTCAGTGAGTGATCCTTTTTTAATCCCTGGTTTGAGGTAGTTTTTCCACCTTTCTAAACAAGACTTCGCGTCCCTGTTAAGGGGTGTGTTCATACGCTGTGATACAAGGTGCCATTCTTTGGGTCCATACTGTCTCACGTATGCTCGCAACAAAGCATCCTCTTCAGCTCGCCACCGTTGCCTCTCCCTCATTTCCAGGTGTAAACACCAGTTTCCATCGTCCCAAACTCCTCATAATTTTCCTGAAAGAATGTAGCGCACCATTTTACATGCAATACTTGAGTATAGAATCTGAACCATAACTTAAGCAAGCTATTGATCACAAACAAAGTCTTGTTACATGCAAGTGCATCACATTTAATGTAGTTACTAAAATCTTAACTTGTAAGGGAAGTCATTACAACGCCCCTTAAAAAAATACCGTCACAGAAACAAAGGATCGTGATCGTTCAGTAGGACTTCAACAAAGGAAACTCATGCAATGTTCCAGTACTCAAGACATATCCAAGAGAAGAATACATCTGATTGCTCATATACAAAACTTAATAGAAAATAGATAATGAGAACAAAAGATGTACGTATTTTAAACACAGTCAACATGCTAGTGCCAAATAAAACACGGCCACAAAAATTGGGACAGAGGGAGTAACTCTGTTCTTACCGCATCGTTTAGGGGTATCAGGTCATAATTTTCAAGAAACTGCTGCTATGTCACTCTGATATCACTACTCAGGACCAGATCAAAATTAAAAATAATGTAAAGTTGAGTTGGCATTTCTAGAAGACAATATTAATCAGATAGAAATAAGATAAGAATCGAAGAATATATTCACGTTTACTATTGTTCAGACCCTTCATCATTGAACTATTAACATGAATCGAGACCAGACTATCCACATTCGAAGGTCACATCTAAAAGATATATGCAGAAAAGACTAAAGAAAAAACAAAAGCAGACGTGTGTGCACTCACGTAGATTGATTGAAACATGCTTTACATAAATCATTTGATGCAATATATTAACAATGTACCGGCATAATTGTATGATTACACAGATCATTAATAATCAGACATCACAACACTCAATCGGCTATACTATCTAGATCAATATCCTTCTTGACCAGCACTGTGGTACAAGATTTTTGCAAGTGCATAACAAACACAAAAAAGAACTCAGCAGAATATGATAATGCAAATTAAGTAAAGCCCTTCTTCCTAGATTACTTAACACATGTTCATTTAGCTCAATTGCAATAACCCTTTAAGAGTACTTATGTTTTCATGTCCAAAAATATCTATGAAACATCAAGCTCTGAGACTACTACAACAACATACTCAGCGTAGTCACACAAGTGGGAGCTCGGGAGCATACGAAATACACAGACCATACCTACCTTTGTGGGGTAGAGAGGTTGTCTCTAATAGACTCTCAGGCTCAAAAAAAAAGTTTTTTGAGGCAAGGAAAAAACACTATCAAAATAGCGAGACAAAAAGCAAGAAACACCAGATGACCACACTGAGACTATCCACAGAATTTCAGTGACCCATATCTTCAATATATCAAGATAGAGAATAAACAAGCTAAACGTGAGAAAACACAATAAAGATGGGAGAACTTTTATGCAAAATGTTAGTAGGTAATTATACCAGAAAATGTATTGACAACAAATAGAAAGATTCAAGACTAACAATATAAAAACAACTCTTAGTAAGATCTGAGTCAAGAACAAACATGGTAGAGATTTCAACATTTTCCTAGTTATAGTTGAAGCCAAATTCTGCAAGGGCAGAGAGATGAAAAGATGGATTCTTTATCTTCTCCACATATAGCATAAAAACCATACATGTAAATGCAAGAACAAAAAGACACAATTCAGTTTAAAACAAGCATCTTAAGAAGATTTTTTCCACACACAAACCAACACTGAAAAACAAACACAAACATAACAAAGTAGAAAGCATCCATCATATCAGTTTGATTACAGAACCATAAAGGGGACAAGACTTTAGAATCTTACAAGAAACCTCAAAAGGATGCACAATTCTTGCTTCAACCTATTAGATCTTTCAGTATTTTTTTCATGAAAAGATGCAGAAACCAGATTGTGCAAAATGGGAGAGAAAAAATGGTAATGCAGAGACCACTACAGCAAAAAGATAGATTCTTTATCTCCACCAGACATACATGTGAATACTTGAAAGAACAAAAACACACAAATCAGTATTTAAAAAAATAAAGAAACATGCTGCCAGCACTGAAAAACTCCACTTCCCAGAAAACACAATAAAGTTAAAAAAGAAAAATACCCATCAAATCAGTTTGATCACAGCATCAAAAAAGGAGACAACTTTTCATAGATTTACAAAAGAACTCACAAGACACCACTTAGGCATCCCAGTTCTTAGCTCAACCCATATAATCATTTTTAATCTATTTCAAGAAAATATGAGCAAAAAGATAAAAAATAAATGCAGTGACCAAAATGATAATGCAGAGACCACTAAAGCAAAAAGATAGATTCTTTATCTCCACCAAATATAACCATTAATATAAATTCTTGTTAAGACAAGCAAACACAATTCAGTGAACCAAAAAAAAGCAAACAACTTTATAAGACTTACCCACAACAGAACACATCATTTTGATCACAGAATCAAAAAAGGAGCAAACTTTAAGAGATTTACAAAAGAACTTACAAGAAACAACTTAGGCATCCCAGTTTTTAGCTCGACCCATATGATCTTTTTTTGTTATATTTCAAGAAAATGAGTAAAAGAAAGAGAAAAAAATTGAAGGATACTATGTTTAAGCAAAAGAGAAAATGAAGAAGAAGAGAGATGAAACAGAAAATAAAGGGAAAATGCAGAGTAATAAGAGAGAAAAGAGGTAAGGTATGGCCCTCTCTGTTTGAAGAATGACGTGTATAGAGAATGTGATGACGAAGACGGCAATGGCGTCTTTAACCAGAAAGGTTATATGTACACACGCAGTATTATACAACTAGTGTTGTACATCTTCTTAGAGGGTAAAATTCAAAAAAAAGTTAAACGTAACACCACCTCAATTCAAATTATCGGCGAAGAGTTGCTCGTATAATAAATATCTATGCTTTTGTTCTTAAAATTGTGAGTTTAAATTATCAAGGGAATAAGAATATAAAAATTCTATCGAATGAGTAAAAAGATGAAAACTTTTTGAGAAAGGACATAAATTTTTTTACCGTAAAAGCTTTTCAAGATTATAATATTCAAAGTTTAAGCTCAAAAGGGAAGCGAGAGGTGAAGATTCAAAGAGTAAAAAGTTCAAATCATATAGTTATATTAAATTGAAATCGAGATAATTATTTATTGCGATAAATATGACCATTGAGTCAAAACTATATGAAAAATTCACATTATTATTATTATTATTATTATAAGATTTGAACTCTAATATCTCATTAAAGATGATCTCATCTATCGATGTTAATGGTTATGCTAAGTGTGTAGTTTGAATGTTAGGTTAGTAATTAGAATGAGTGTATAATATTGTATAATTTTTTTAAATTAAGATATTTATGTTTGTATAAATTTATTAATTTGAATTTATACAAAAGATAGTTTGATGGTTATAATAAACCTATCCGTTAATTATACTAACTCATCTGCAGATTATACAAGGCAATTTAAATTATAGTTAAATTTAGAAAATATATGAACTATAGCTATAGTTATAAATGTATTTTTAGTTGTTATGTTAAAAGTTCCAATGTACAGAGTACAATGTTCAATTATAAATTAAAAAATACGAAATAATTAAACATAGCATAATAAATTTTCATCTAATCCTTATTTTATTAAATACTGTCACTATAAAAAAAATTAACTTTTATCGACATTAAATATTGACATTAATAAAGAATGTTAAAGTCTTTACCGATATTAGTTAATGTCATTAGAATCAATACCGTTAAAGGCTTTAAAGACATACACAAAAAGTAAAAATTATTGATAAAAATATATATTTAATAATATTTAAAAATTAATTACAATTAATAATCATTTTTATGGTAGAGTATATGATTAAAAATAATACATAGTACACGTGAACTGTTATATGCTGAGTTTTATATTAAAAAAATAAGAAGCTATCAAATATGTATTACTAAAAATAATAGTACATATTAATTTTAATACACAAGTAACTTCCAAGTGGTTGAGTAATATAAAAAAGAGAAAATGTGAATAAATACATGCTTTATTGAAATAGTAGCTTTTCTAATTTAGTGTTTGCAGAAAATTACAGACTCTCTATTGCAGAAAATATGTTCAAAATATGAAAATAGTTTGTGATCTTCAAGAATCTTTTTTGTTTTATTTCTCATTCGATTTTGTGTTCGAAATTTTTACTGAATCTCTGATTAAATTATAATTGCATATAATAAATTCATTTTAAATTGCCTTTAAAAAAAACTTCTCCATATTAAATTAAAACTAGACAAACTCAAAGTATTATTATTTTGTTCAAAGAAATCACTTTTCTTAAAAATTAATGCTTCCTCTGTCTCTATATACTTGTTCATATTTTTTTTAATATTTGTTCCTATTTACTTGTCAATTTTAATAAATCAAGAAAGCACAATAATATTTTTTCCTAATATGCCCTTATTTAATTCTAGAGAATTTCTAGTACTACTAAATTGTAATAGATGTTTTTTGAAATCAGAAAATACATTTATTATATTTGGAGAATTGCATAATCTTTTAAGTTAAGAGTAAAATTGTGACTAACCTATGATAACTATTGTTATTTTAATATGTGTCACTTTTAATGTGAACAATTAAGTATTTGATCATAAATTTTTTAATAAATACAATAGATCCAAAATATATTCAAATTATAAAGCCTTAATTTTTTCTAAAAAAAAAAAAGACTATACTCAACTTTGACATAATTTTTTTTTTTTGACTAAACAGAAATTTTTATTTGTTGGGAGGTTGGGGTGAGGGGGTGGGGGTGGGTTAAAGAATCATAAAATGCAATAATGGCAAGTAAGGGAAGTTTTGTAGACAGTAGTACTGATTAGCATCTGCCTAGTTCTTTGAAACTATCATCATCAAAAGTCTTGCATTTATTTTATTTTATTTTTTTAAAATTAGTTTTTTTTTCTTTACCTTTTTGAAAAGTGGAGAAAAAAAATACTGTTTTATTTTATTGTTTTCAACTTTATTATTTATGAGATCTTTTTAACTATTTTTCTGATAAACCTGCCTCCTACTCGAAGTGACTACACTCTTTACTGCCACCCCTTTAACCCCACAGTGGCCAAAAAAAAAAGGGCATCACAGTATCACCTTGATACTAGTGCCTTTTTTAAAATAAATCTTCTTTTTTTTTAAAGGTTATATTTTTGATTTATTTATAAAAAAATGATTTTAAAAAATTACTAAATAGAGATAAATTCATAAGGTTATATCTATTTTTTCGTCAGAATAGTGCCTTTTAAAAAAAATCTTTTTTTAAATGTAATTTTTTTGATTTATTTAAGTTTGATTTAATAAGATTATTAAATAAAGATAAATTCATAAGGTTTATCTATTTTTTTTCCGTAAAAATAGAGTCAAATCTAAAATGATAATGTATAAATAGAAATGTAGAGAGTACTACTATAGCAATTTGTATTATCTACGTTTGTAATAAATTTTAAAATGACAGAAATTTAATTGCAGCCATAAATAAAGTATAAAGAAATATAATTTTATTGATAAATATTGCGGCTATATTTTTCTTTCCCTCTAGATTTCTAGATTTATCTATATTTCTAGATTTATCCATAATTCGAGAATTGTTAGTGGGTGTTTTTCTTAAATTTAGATGTATGGACTTGATTTTCATAATTCGAGCGTAGTTGGTGACATGTTTCTCAAGATAGGATGACTTAGATTTGATATTCGTAATTCGAGGATTGTTAATGACATAATTTTCAAATTAAGATGATTTAAGTTTGATTTCTTTATAAATATTTCATAAATTTACAGAATACTTGAGATCTTAATTTTTTGTATGAATAATTCATCTATTTGTGGTAGAATTTTCAAGTTCTCAATCACTCGTTCGAAATACTTTTCAAGAAATATAAGTTCATTTATATAGGCATTACTAAAATTTAGGACTAAATATTGAACCCCTTATAGATTCCTACAAAATTTTAATATTTATCGTATTGAACGGTGAAACAAAAATAGGAATTAAATAAAACAATATAAAATTTGTATTTATGTATCTCTGGTCATCATTAGCTACGGGACTTACGAGGATTGAAATGACAACTAGCTAGCCTTTGTGACCAGAAAGTCTAATGTATTTTTCTAACTATAGGAGACAAGGATTTATTTTCCAATTTTTTTCCTTATAAGGTAAAACAAAATATTCCAATCAACAATATCATTTTACAAAAAATATATGGAGTTTTATTTATCTTGATTAGATATAAATTATAAAATTATGTCTTAGGCCTAATTTATCAATTCTCTTAGAAGAAAGAGCATTATTCAAAACTTATAAGAAATTTATCTAATTAACTATCAATGCGAGACTTTTGTACCTCACGCCAATGCTTAGCATCTAGTGCATGAGCAACAGGCTCTATTCTGATATCATGTGAAATTAGGTCATAGGTGTAACTCACACCCTAAAAGCTAGCTCAAAAGGAGTAGAATTTACACCTTTCGTCATTCTTTAACATATATCGTCCAAGTTTAGTTACCTATTATATAAATATTCAAAAAAATAGATATAAGTTGATATCAACACTCGAATTATTAATCAATTGTCATTATATACAACTTTTTTGTTTACGGTCATTCACCAAGGAACTACTCGGCTCATTCTTCAACAGACATATGATAATTCTTTATCTCTATCTTCTGTGAGTGGAGAAGTTTAACGCTCGATTCAATATACGAAAACATAAATCGTAACAATAATAATATAGTAAGAAAATCGAAAACGAAATGATATAAAATATATAAAGATAAGAATTATGATAATGTAACTTTTTTAAAAAATAAAAATAAAAAAATTGGTATGGGGG
>NC_028645.1:4321764-4381187 GCF_001406875.1 Solanum pennellii
ATATATATATATATATATATATATATATATATATATTCTTCTTTCATCCTTCTATTTACTTCATATTTACAAACACTTGCCCTTTCAACTTTCATTATTGATAGGGTAATGTTTTAGGCGCGAAGTCAGAATTAAGAATTTGAGATTGTAGGTTTTAGGACATAAGAGAAAAATAATTCAAAATATACATTCTTTAAAGAGGAAAAAAGAATTTTTTTTGATAGTATAGGGTTTGAACCTCCATCAAGCTTCGTCTTTAACCACAAGACGTGTTAAGTATCATCGAATGACTAATAAGCGAATAAGTTTTAATATAACTTTAAAAGTAACGATAATATCGCGTTGGCTTCTAATAGCCCCAAGGCAATTATAGAATAACTTGTAGGTCGTAGCTAATCTCAATAACTATTGGATATATGAGATTCAATCATGTGTAACGAGTATTACTTTTTAAAATCAGAAATCTTGAATTTGTATTAAAAAAATTAAATTATCTTTATAAGAAAGTTTAACCTTTTTATACGAAACTTTTCTAATACGTTAGACTCTCCAAATTTTTAATGCTATTATACAAAATGAGATATTTAATCTTTCGATAACTCACTTTCGAATTAGCTATAAAAATGATTTCTCTTTTAACAAGAGAAAAGGGGTTAACAAAAAAAGAGAGTAATAAAGGAGAAAAAGGGAGGGTGTTTTTGGAAAGTAGAGAAAATGATGTAGACAAGTCAAAGGAATTGTAAAATTTAGGGAGATCCTCCCTCTAAAACTCAGGTGGAGCCCACAAGCAGATAATAGTGGGGCCCACTACCCCCCTCCTCATTCTGAAAAGGAAAAGGGGATGGCCTTTGTGGTAGGAATTTAAGCATCTCCTCATCCCTCTTATCATTAAAACTATGCTTTTCTTTTTTTTTCGTTTTATTATTCGATATTTGATATTTATATTAAAAATTAACTAGTTTAAATTTATATCGGATACTCAATATTAAGACCTATTATAAAAAAAAAAGAACATAATTTATTCCTCTATACTACAATATATAAATCGGAGTGAATTTTGAATTTAAATATTTTGGGTGTCCTTCAGACCTGGTTTCATGTGTGGAACATCTAGCTTGTATCAGCAGCATAATGACACTTTACACTCCTATGTTTTTCATGATGCACTATTAATTATATTCTATTTTTTTTAATCAATATTTCAAGCTTTTATAAAAATATGTATGATTTTTTTCCAAAATTGATGGGTACAGGTCCGTCTCTGATTGATGATAGAGTTTGAACTCACAATACTAGTGTGGAAGACATTTTTACTATTCTTTTCATACCACTGAACTAATAAACAATTTTGTTAGGGAGTTAAATTAATATTCGTGTATATTTATTTAATTATCCAATACAAATATATAATCTATAAAAAAATTAGTAAATTCAACCTAACTCACGAATTTTCACCTAGCTCACCACATATGATGATTATCTATGCTACTTTCACTTTTTCCATTGCTAAGTAAACCAATGGCCCAAACAAAACTTATGGGGTTCATGAATTGTATATACACACTTCATTAGAATTTGATCCCTCTCCCCCAAAAAGAAAAAAGTGATGGGGTGGTTTGGTTTGTCCATACTGTGATTGTAATTTGAGATTGAGAATTATAATGTTGGTACGTTATCTTATGATTAATTATTTTGAGATAATTTATTTCATCGTGTATATGGACAACTTACTTCATTACTGTGCTATAAATGGTAGAATAAGTTATCTCAAACATGTCAATTAAACAAGACATTAAAATTTTATCCTATGACTATTTTTTTTATCTCATAACTATTTATTTTTATTTCTCATATCAACGAACCCTTAAAAATATATTTTTATTGGTAGTTATCTGATTTGTTCTACTAAGAATGAAATATAAGGAGTACACTATAATTTAGAACAAATTCCTAAATGTTTATACTAAAATGGAAAATTAATTTGATTGTGGGATAAATAATCTTCATTTTATCCTAAGATTATCAACTTTTATATATCCTTGTAACCAAATGATCTCTAAGTCAACCTTAGAGAATAATTCAACTGATTTTGCTAAACTTCTTTCTACTTTATTTATATTTTTATCCGATTGAACATTTCTCGAAAACAATATTTTTTTTCACAAAGATAAAAATAGAGCTATATACACACCATTTTTTTCGGACCTTATTTGCAGAATTATATTAACATGTTGTTGTCGTAACATGTTAGATTTTCATACTTATTTTGGATTGACAAATTTCTATCAAAAAAATCTACTTATCTTCATAAAAATATAAATAAAACCGCGTACACATCAATCTCTTCGAACTTTGCTTATACAATGTTAGAATTACATCATAAATTTTTTATGCGATGTAAAGTTTGTTGGGTATGTAGCAAGAATTGATGGGAAATAGAGGGAAGGAGAGGAATTTGAAAAGTTTAGAACTTGAAAGGTTGGGAACTTGAAAAGTCCTCTAATGCTTTAATGAAAAAGACAATAGTCTCTCATCGGTAATGGAAATGAAAATAGGAGAGTTTAAATAAATAAACACTCCTATTAATTGTTAAAAGGGTTGGAAAGAGGGACCCCCCTCGCGCCGTCGTCGTCGTCGCTCGCTCGCTTCGGCTTCGGCTTCGGCTTCGGCTTCGGCTTCGGCTTCGGCTTCGGCTTCGGCTTCGGCTTCGGCTTCGGCTTCGGCTTCGGCTTCGGCTTCGGCTTCGGCTTCGGCTTCGGCTTCGGCTTCGGCTTCGGCTTCGGCTTCGGCTTCGGCTTCGGCTTCGGCTTCGGCTTCGGCTTCGGCTTCGGCTTCGGCTTCGGCTTCGGCTTCGGCTTCGGCTTCGGCTTCGGCTTCGGCTTCGGCTTCGGCTTCGGCTTCGGCTTCGGCTTCGGCTTCGGCTTCGGCTTCGGCTTCGGCTTCGGCTTCGGCTTCGGCTTCGGCTTCGGCTTCGGCTTCGGCTTCGGCTTCGGCTTCGGCTTCGGCTTCGGCTTCGGCTTCGGCTTCGGCTTCGGCTTCGGCTTCGGCTTCGGCTTCGGCTTCGGCTTCGGCTTCGGCTTCGGCTTCGGCTTCGGCTTCGGCTTCGGCTTCGGCTTCGGCTTCGGCTTCGGCTTCGGCTTTGGCTTTGGCTTTGGCTTTGGCAAATGATCGATCGAGAGATAATTTTTTGGACAAAATTTATTTTAATTATTTATTAATTAATTTTAAATGGCCAAAAATTATTTTCAATAAATTAGTTGATAACCGAAATGTTTTCAACTTTTTAGTTAAAACCCGACCCGACTCGGATCCGCGCGAGTGACCCGTTTTAAATTCCGTTATATTCAAAATTTCCCGCCATGACTGTTCTGAAAGGTTGCAACTTTCAGGAACAGTCAATACCATTTGAAAGTTTGCAACCTTTCATTAATGGTCGTGTTAATTCTGAAAGGGTTGCAACCTTTCAGAATATATTCTTCTTGCCTATAAATACCATTCAGTCTTCAGAATATTTCCAACGAATTTTCTGATCTTCTTCTTCTTAAACAAATATTTCTTCGTGTACTTTCCTGCTGTGGATTGATTCGCTGACAGTAGAGTTTTTGGTATCTATACTCTACTGATTAAGATCATTTTACCCTGGGAGGTTATATTCCAAATCAAACCTCGGATACTAGAGGGGAATAATTTCCTTAAGGGGACACTGTGAATTCAGTGGACTTGATTTTCTTCCTAAATTATCAAAAAAAAGAGTATTCCAGATTCTGGTAAGTTTTACAGATTCAATTATTTTTTACAAATAAATTTATGTTCATCTTATTTACTGGTTCTAGAAATCTCAGTTACTTCGTGTTTCTGAATGATTTATTACAACCAGTAATTTCTGATTTTCATAACACAGATTGGCAACAAAGTTCAACTTGTTAGCAATTCTATTTGTGCAAGCTTTGTTGTCTAAACCAATTTGGACTTCATATTGGGGTGTCACTCTCTGGTTTTTGGATATCATATCAAGGGTGGAACTTTAAACAGTAACTTAAAAAAGTATTTCGACAAACAAACGTGTTTGAATAATTTTTTCAACATTTTTTGTTTTATTTGTAGATTTTATAATATAGGGTCTCATTCTTGCCTAATCTTTTTTTAAGAAAATTTTTTGTTTAAAATATATATATATGTATAATATGTAATTTATGTGGTGGAGACAGAGTTTCGACTATAAATTTAATTAAATTTAGTAACTTTAGAGTACTTAAGTTTGTATTTGTTTTAGAATATTTATTGAGTATACTATAATTAATGATCGAGTAGCTTATGTCCTTTAAAATTGAACATTTAGAACGATTAGAATCTAAATATATAAATTTCAAATTCTAGATATTATTACACTGTTTCAAAGCTTGTCTAACCATCCCAATTTATTGTCTATCTTATGTTGATCCTTATTTTTTATTTTCCGCCCTTTAAATGTCCAGTCTTGAACGTTTAAGGGAGTAGTAATATTAAGTCCCATGTAGATTATGATAAGGAAATTAAACTCCTTTATATGATCTTAACAATGTCACTCTTGATTAAGTTTGAGACTGAGTTAAGTTTAACACTTATTTCTTTAGCATCTAACGATACGATGATATTACTAAATCCTCATATTTTAATCATATGTTTCATATTTGAACTTCAAAAACAAAGATTATTTTTTAAAATTAAAACATTTTTATCTATTCCATATAAATCAGAATTAATTTCTTAAGTAAAAATTGAAAATCAAATTTCCAAAAAAAATAAATTAAAATTTGTGTATTTGCGATGGGGAAAAGGACAAGTATACCTCCGAACTATCATAAAGTTACCCTCCGTCATATTTTTGGAACATTGATGTCCCTGCCAACCAAAAACTAAAGCATATATACAATTTATACTAACAGACATATACGTGTCATAATCTTATCTATCGATCCGATGTTTATTAAATATCGAATCAATGGATAAGATTACGTCACATTCCCTTATTTAATCTTCCATCAGAATGAAAAACATATATACTATATTTTTTAAACGACAGAGACACTACTATCTCAAGAATATGACAAAACATATATAAATATCATTTACGATAGTTTCAGAAAACGATATCTTTTTTTTTCCCCTTTGCAATGAGGCCAAAGAAGCACGTCAAAAGTGAAGGTTGGCATGTGTTGTATGCTGTAGAAGTGACAGAGGGAAAAAAAGAGAAAAAGATAAGACATAAATGACAATGCAATAGAATACATATATATATATATATATATATATCAGCCCACCAATTCCACAAATTATTACTATTCAAAATACAGTACAAGGAAGCCAGAGCCTGCACATCTTATGGGGATCTGCAAATAAATAACCTAAGGTCCCCTCATTAACATTACACCTATCTTTTTTTTTTTTACGCGATACTCATTTTTAAATTCGATTAATTTTAAAGTGACTTTATTTATATGTAGTGTCTAGTACTTATTTTGAAGTTCGATTTATTCAAATTTGCACTAAAAAGTTCTTTTGTTGCTATCAAAAGAGAATTCGTTCTAAATTGAGTTTGGTACCTAGTTTATTGTTCGATTAATTTGAATTAGTTTCACTTTAAGAGTAATCATTTTTCATAAAAATAATTTTACTTTTTTTGCGTTCCATATTTATTTCGTTATTTTGGGATTTTACTGTATTCATACAACGAAGTATCACCTCGAGGGCAACTCTTTCCTAACAAAATTGACTTTATTCTGTGTTGATACCTGTTCTAGAGTCTGGCTAGCTTGAATTAGCACCATTGAGTTCATTTTGAGAATATTTGTTATAATTGAAAACGATTTATATCTCTTTTGATGTTTGGTATATATTTTGTGGTTCAACTAATTCAAATTCACCTTGAGAGTTCAGAATAACGTAACTATTCTTTTTTTAATCGAAGTAACTTCATTCATCTACTGGTGTTTAAAACTTATTTTGGAATCTTACTTATAAGAATTCACACTAAGAAGTCTCACTTCGAGGTAGATTAGATTGTTTCCTAACAAAATGCTAATTTAAAAAAAAAAAAACGACTTCATTCCTCATCAATCAAATATTGTTAGATACTTGTTTGAAAGTCTTGCTAATTTAAATTCACATCAAAAGTTGAAAAACTTTCAAGGTAAATGTTATTTTTACCAATTATGACTTTATTCATATAAAAGGTAAACTCAAGATCTTTAATTAAAGACGTTGCAATCTTAAATATTTTTTTCTCCTTTGTAGTAAAAACAAAAGAAACACTATTAAGAAGTGGGGAAAATCAGTCAGTCCCCTTTCAAATAAGAACAAACACAATTAAGAAGTTGGAGAAATTATTAGTTTCAGATCCATTAAACCATAGCCTCAACCATTTCTGGCCCTTTCCCATTAAAGGACATGAGTCCAACAATGAACTACCTTAGCCTTTTTTTTTTAATAGATGCTTAAGACATCGTTCTACAATTCTCACGTCTAAAATTAGAGAAACTAAATATTGTATTGATGATTCAAATTGTTGATTACATAAAAAATGGTAGAGTCTGAAGTTAACTGTATTTAGAGTCCTAGTTGCTACAATACATATTGCTACTATAATAATAATATAAATATAAATAATCTAATTATAGTCGTAATTTAATACTACTCCACTTCAGCTAGTATAAGAGTTTAATCCTAGTGTGACTTATTCTATATCTTCAATTTTCTTTAATCTTTAACGATCATATCTAATTAATATATGTACAAGTGTGAAATAGTTTTATTAATTTTAGTTTAATTTGGATATTATAAAAAAAAAAAGGGGATCCTCTAGAAAACAAGATGATCCATATTCAATATTTTTATACCAAATCAGATTATTCCTTTAAGAAGTACTCGTATTGGTGAAAATTAATATAAGAATACACATAACTAGTATATAAAATGAGTTCTCCTTGTATAGTTGGTAAGTTGTGTGAGATAATGAGTTGGGCTATTGGATAGTGTTTCAATGTAAATGCTGAAAATTGCTTAAATACACAATTTAATTTATCAAATTTTATATTATTTGAAAAAAAATTATAAAAAATTTTATTTTCTTTGAGAATATATTACTTTACGTGATTTATCAGAACGTACTCTATTTATCGAAACGTGTACGATGTATCGAGACATTTAGTGATATATCTAAATGTAATGACCCATTTGGTCGTTTTGAGTATTAGAGCTTTGTATTTCATAAAATACTTTTTGATAGATTCTAAGCGAATATTTTGGACTATTTATAACTACAATTATAGAACTAATGGAGTACTTTTAATAATTTATTCAGTTGGTGATTAAAGAAAATAACATTATAATTTATAGTGGATCATTTTCACACATTTATAATCACTCATATATAATAATTATGGTAATAATACCTGTAGAAGAAAGAAGATAAAATAGTAGCCGCTTGACCCTAAATTGTTCGGTGACAATACGAGGACAACGTAATTTGCATCAGGTAAAAACCCTTACACTTTGTTTAGATCATTGTTACCCATTGTTTCATAATGTATTGTATTGTATTCTATTGTACTGTATTGTATGGTAGATACAATGTTTGGTTAGATTGTATTGTTTGGTGTTGTTTAGTAACATTTTAATTTTTTGGTTTGATTGTATCATACTGTATTTTAATTTATAAATTTACTTAAATATCCTTAATTATTCCAGGGTAGGAAGTTTGACTAGGTTTAAATAATTAATGTAAAGGATAAAATAGTATTTTGAAATATTATGTAAAGATATAACTGGAAAAAGAAATTAAGTAACAATGGGAACACACCAAATTGGTTGTTCCATAAAATAGGATTTTCATCGTTATGTAATAACGAAATTTTAAGTAACAATCAAAACAAACATTGTAGGTATAGTAACAATACAATACAATACAATGGATAACAATGATTCAAACATAGTGTTAACCTCACTTGAACATTGATACTCATGGATATATAAAGTTATATTATTATCATAAGGCTGCCTTAATCATGAAAACAAAGGGATACATATATTAATATTATATTATATTGTTAATTTGAAAAAGGATAAAAATTAGCTGCAGGTTTTTTTGTCTTGAGATAATTAAGGTACAATGATTAATTAATGATAAGTAATAATGAGTAGAGAATTGTGATGTGCTAGAATAGTTAATGGTTGGCCAGCGAATTGATATTTCGGTATGCATTAGTTCGAAACCTATTCTCTATTTTAAGTTTTATTCTTTTGATCATCATAACTTAATCTAAGGTTACACGGTATAATTGGATCGGAGTGTCACGTTTCGACACAGTAACATTAAAGGAAAAAGTTACTGAATTAACTTAATATACTCAATCTCAAAGAACCCATTTCTCTAATGAGCGTGGTGTGGAGGCATGAGTCCTTATATGCGTGATTGATATTGTGATTAATTGCATACTTACTTTTGTGTTGTTGTCTCTGATTCATGTTGTTTGTTGCTTGCCACATGTTAAGTGTCATAGTTTATATTATACTATTATTTCATATATATTAGTTTCTATTTTGGATTGGCTGATGATACCTACTCAGTACATGTTGCCCTACTTATATTTTTCTTTGTTTTTCTTTTATGGAGTGCAACGAGTGTACCAGCAACTTCAACTACCCTGAGCTCTAGCCAGTCTCCAGTACATCAGGTTCCAGGGTGAGCGATTCATTCTAGCTCGTGTTGGATTCTCTCGTCATGACATGATGTCCTTAGATTTCGGACATAAATGATTTATTTGACTCATTTTGGTGTCTTTGGTACTCTTAGGCTTAGTATTTGAATATTAGATGTCCTTGATGTGATGACTTTCAGGTTTTGGGAAACAATATTTAATAAGATTTTAAGCTTCTGCATTATGTTTTTATTTTATAAGTTGGAGTTAAATTTGTTGGTTCTCCCACTTAGGAGATTAAGTGTGGGTGCCACTCATGACTCGATTTGGGTCATGCACCAAACTGAGACGTTGAGAGATTTATCCGAAATCAAAACGTGATGTATCGGATGTTTTGAGATGTAACCGAATTCTATCAAAATTAAGAGGATTTTATCATTTGGAAAATAGAAGGAATAAAATGTAATTTACTCTTAACACTATAGAATTAGTGCAAATTATTGGGTGGAATAACTGTTTTTTAGTCAACCATCAAAGTTTAGCCACATTTAAAATATAATAATTGAAAACTAGCTAATTCTTAATATGAAATTAAAATTTGAACAAAGTATCCATAACTAAAGTACAAAATAATTTAAGTATACTTTTGAATTTTGAAGTTTTAACGAGTAAAACTCCACAATAATATGCTGGAGTGCGATTACTTAATAGGATAAATTACTTAAATACACACCTTTATATTTTATAATTTTTAATTTTTTTTTTTGGAGTTTCAAACTCTCTCTATATTTCATACCTTTATCAACTCATATTGCATGATCATAGATTTCAAACTTTACACAATCTATGTGTGAAATCTAGCTATAAATCTTTATTAGTTTAACATTTTATTTTCTCTCCCATGTATTCTACTCTCTTTTTGTCTATGCTCATATAATACAACAACAAACAACAATAACATAACTAATATATTCTCATCAAATGGGGTTTGAGGATGATAAAATATACACAGATCTTAGATTTTACTTTTAACTGACTATTAGAAGAAGAAAAAATTTCTTAGTGTCTCCATTGTGCTTCACATTCTACAAATCGTCACGTAAAATTAAAATCTAGGAGATTCATTTACTCATAGCTCCAGTTTCACTATAAAAATTCCAAAATTTCACCACCATCTTCTTAAAAACAATGAGTCAAGTTCTAATATTGTATATCAGTGTATCTCTTTCATGTATATTTTTGTATATCCATAAAAATAGCAATTTGCCAATTTCACCCTGTATTGTCAATTGTTGAAGGCCTTAACTGGGCCGATAAGCTTTCAGCTTCAGCCCATTATGTTTTAATACGAGAAATATACATAAATAGCCATTTTGCAAAATATTGTGATTTTTTGCTCTTTTTTTCTTCTTCAAAATAAAAAAAAAAGAAAAGAAAAAGCAGTCTCTTTGTTTTTTTTCAAAATACAGCAAATTATATTGTATTAGCGCGCATGCAAAATCTAAATACAACAGAAATTGCGGGAATAGTATTTAATTGTGATTTTATGTGTAGCTAACTGTATACAAAGAAGAATATGGATATACGTGAGGCATAATACATAAACATGACATTTTATTTGGCTTTAAAGGATAACTATACCTTCCAACGTTGAGTTTGCACAAGTAGGCACTTGAACTTGTATAAAATTGAACAAGTAGACACACGTGTTAATATGACATACACATAGGACGCCACGTATGATACAAAATTTTCATGTAGGGTGCCATATAGGATGAATGTGTCTATTTGTTCAATTTTATACAAGTTTAAGTGCTTACTTGTGAAGACCCAAAGTTAAAGGTCATTGTTGCCAACTGACACTAAGTTAACAATCGTGTTTATGTATTATATATACACATAAAAATACCAACTATATATATGATAAATTAGATCACAAGTGTTTTCAAACTATATGTGCACAATATTGTTTCAATTGTATGAGAATCTTTTCAAAGTTTTGTCTAATAAGATTTTAACGTTGCATACATTATTATATTAATGAAATACAATAGAGAATGTTACAAGTATATTATACTATAAATGTCCGTTTAAGTATAAAGTTTCTTGACAAAAATTTGCAATCAAGCAGATAACTTATAAATAACTTTCTAAAAAAGTTTTTTCTCAAATCTTGTAAGTATCTTAAGCAGACGACTTGCAAGCAATTTGCCTAACTGTTTCTAAGCAGACTCATAATATATTTTTCTTCATCGAAAGAGTTAAAAGTTTTTGTAAAGATATAACAAAGACGAACAACTCCATAATAAACAAACACCAATAAATTAAATGCAATGCATTATTAATAGTCTGAAAATACAGTACAACTTTTAACCTTAAATTTGTAGATCTCAAGGGACTTTGATAATTACATTATCATGATACAATATTAAAGGACACATTTTGATTTAAAGGGTTCTGGAAGATAGAAAAAGACACTTTAATAATCATAACATAATAATCTTTTATAATATAGTATTATTATAATCAAATAAATAATCCAAAATAGTACTAATCATCGAAAATCCAACAACCTTAAAAAGACAAAAAAAATCCACAGTAGAAAATCCAATAGCTAAGTAGCTCTACCTAATGTTTGAAATTAATTTCAGTTATACTATCAAAAGAAGTCGTCGAAACTCGAAATTTAAAATTTATGAATTTAGAATCTTAATTATTATGTATAAGTTAATTTGAAGTGTATTAAATAATTTCTTAAGAGAAATATAAAGCTTGAACGAAAATTATTAGTTGCGCAGAAATCACTTAGTTTACATTCATAAACGAATTATATATATGAAGTTTATGAGTTCTTATAACAATTTAAATGAGTTCATATAACATTTCGAAAAAGCTAGAAGTTCCCATGAACCAAACCAACATGTCAATATTGTCGATCCCCCTCAACCTACACACTAGCTTCGCTTTTAAGATGTGATGATTCAACTAAAAAATCTCAAATTTAAATAAATTAAATACTTTGCATATGAATCTAAATTAGTCGATACGAGATGTTTATCTATATTATACTACCAATTATTTAGTAATCAACTAATAAAGCAACTTTACTGAAAAAAATTTCCCATATATTTGAATTTGATGAGTTTCTTGGTCCTACTCCAACAAGACTAAGTCAACCTTCAATGGCTTCAACTAAAAAGTCCAAAAAAGGCTTCTTCTTGGAAAACCAATACAAAATCAAGAAAAAAAAATATTTTTGTTATATATAAAAAAATCCCATTTTCTTCTCTCCTTTTACATATAACTTTCTAAACATAAATTTTGGTTCAAAAATGATTTCAACCCAAGTTCATTTGGGTTTCCCTCTACTTTTTCTAGGTGAGATAGGTAAAGAAGTTTTTTATTTTTGAGTTCATACTAGATCTAGGTTCATTGGTCTTGTGGGGTTTTGTGTTTGAAGTTTTCATATGCATATTGCAAATGGATTCTTGAAATTGGTTGTTATTTGTACTTTTTGGCTTGTGGGGTTGTAAAGTTGGAATCTTTTTGAGGTTTTTGTTGTGATGGGGATTTGTCTGAGCAATGAAATCAAAGCTGAAACTACAATTTTTACTGGTACAGGTATATACTTTTCATTTAACTATCTTTCTTTTACAATTTGATATTGTACCAGTCTGTGTTTTCCTGTGCTTGGGGTTGGTGGTGGTGGTGGTGGGGGTGGGGGTGGGGGACCAGAAAGACTGAATTATGGATCTTATTTTGTTTTGGCATTAGTATTATTTTGCTGTGGTGTAAGTGGTACAGGTTCAAGCCGTGGAAACAGTTTTCTTATAGAAATGCAGGTTAAGGATGCGTATAATAGACCCTTAAAGTTTGTCCCTTTACTGAATTTCATATAGCAGGAGCTTTAGTGCAGCATACTGCACTTTGTTTACCATATTCCTGTTGAAGTTGTAGAGGAGAGCTTAGGAGAAATAAATAAATAATTAATCAATAGAGAACAAGGAAGATAATTTGAAAAGCCAATTGATTTTGGATTTTGTCTCGTGACGAATGTTGTTTTGCTAACTGCAGAGAATGTTTAAAGTGTTGTGCTTCTAACTACACAACTAATGTTATCTTAGGCGGAGCTAGAATTTTGAGTTTATGAGTTATGGATTCTAGAAAAGACGCTCCTGATAAATTATTTATACATGTTTAGTGGATTTTTAAGCTTAAATACAGGATTTGAGTCGAAACTAGTAGGTACTGTCGAACCCCTAAATGTTGTCGTCAAGAGTTTTTTTTATGTATATGGAAATTTGTGGGTTATGATGGCAGTAATATTGGCTTTCGGATGTGCATTTATTTTTTGTTCTTAGTGTCATTTGACTACAACATGTAGATGGATTCTTTCAGGGGTTGGTTCTAAAAATGTCAGTGGAAATGGTACTGAGACTAGTAATTCGAATAGCAAAGTGTCATCAGGCTCTGTACCCCCAACTCCCCGGAGTGAGGGCGAGATCTTGCAGTCGTCCAACTTGAGGAGTTTTACTTTCAATGAACTCCGAGCATCCACTAGAAACTTCCGTCCTGACAGTGTACTAGGAGAAGGAGGTTTCGGTTCGGTTTTCAAGGGGTGGGTTGATGAACAAACACTTTTAGCATCAAAACCTGGTGCTGGCATTGTGATAGCTGTGAAGAAGTTAAACCAAGAAGGTTTGCAAGGGCACCGTGAATGGCTGGTGAGAGAAGTTCTCCTCTTGGATTTACAACATGGTCTAAGAATTGATTTCTTAGATAACGTTGGTAATCTGCATACATCGCTGTTAAACCACACGTATTTATTACCGATTTCGCATTGTTCTTAATAGTAAAAATAGGGTAAATAATATGGTCAATAAAGTTGTTATGAGTAGGATTACACTTAATTCTCATCTAGTTCACAGGATGAACTTGTAACTTTCTAATGAATGCGAGTTAAATTGTGAAAGCAGGGTAGATCAATGTATTTATGTTCTTGAACTTACGAAATTGCAGGCTGAGATAAATTATCTTGGTCAACTACGTCATCCGAATCTTGTAAGATTGCTTGGTTATTGCTTAGAGGATGATCACAGGCTTCTAGTCTACGAGTTCATGTCTAAGGGTAGCATGGAGAATCATTTATTCAGGAGTAAGCTCTAAGTCTCTCTCATATGCTACAAGTCGTTTGGTTATTATGTGTCATCTTACTGACTTATTAGATCTTATGTAACATGATGTTTTCCTTGAATCAGGAGGTTCATACTTCGAACCTCTTTCTTGGAGTCTCCGTATGAAAGTTGCCCTTGGTGCTGCAAGGGGCCTTGCATTTCTTCACAATGCTGAAACAAGTGTTATATACAGAGACTTTAAGACTGCTAATATCTTGCTTGATTCAGTAAGTATATCTCATGTTGAACCGTCACTTAGCTCTCTTTCGTTCTCTCTTTGAACACGAGCATGTTAATGCTTCTGCTGTTTTGGTGCACTCATTTTTATGCTTTTCATCTACAGAATTACAACGCCAAGCTTTCTGATTTTGGTTTGGCTAGGGATGGCCCAACCGGTGACAAAAGCCATGTCTCGACAAGGGTTATGGGAACTTACGGATATGCTGCTCCAGAGTATCTATCCACAGGTTTGTCATTCATGCCAACTAGTTCCGCTTTATCAGTTTCCATCTGATGACATTATTTGTATAGCTCCTTTTTGGTGCATAGGATGAATTTCTAGAACTCCCGCTGCTTCTTTTGTTTGTCTGATTTTGATTTGAATTTCGGTCTTAAACTTAAAATGTACTAAAATGTCCTTTAATTTTGTTGTTTTAAACATGTTGTGTAGAAACTTAGAACTATAGAGTTGCCAAAAAAGGAAAGAGACATACTTTTTGAAACGTGTTCGTGAGAACTAGCAGCTAATGATCTAGCTCCGCCTCTAACTATAACTGTATCACTATACTCATCACAATAAAATGGCAAATCTAGCTTCTGATCTCGATATGTTTCTCTTATTCGTAAGGTCATCTTACTGCCAAGAGTGATGTATACAGCTTCGGAGTAGTTCTCTTGGAAATTCTATCAGGTAAGAAAGCAATAGACAAGAATCGACCAACAGGGGAACACAATCTTGTCGAGTGCTCAAGAGCTTACTTGACCAGCAAACGTAGAGTTTTCCGTGTTCTAGATTCTAGACTTGAAGGACAATACTCACTCACTCGTGCCCTTAAGGTAGCCAGCGTTGCACTTCAATGCCTAGCCATGGACCCCAAGTCAAGACCAACAATGGATGAGGTAGTAACAGCTCTAGAGCAGCTACAAGAGTCCAAGGATCGCGTGAAAAATGATAAAAACAAGGATCAACAGTTGAATCGACTTAGCAGTCAATCAAGTGGTGAGCTCAATAAGTCATTCAGAAGCAATTCAGAAGAGACTCCGCGAGTAGCCAATTATCCCAGACCTTCAGCTTCCCTTCGCTCCATCTGAAAAGACGGTAATTCACATTCTTGATGTGCCAGTTGTTATCGTCCAATTTTAAGGAACCTCTGGCCTGCAAGTACTACTACAACGACACGAATAACATATCCAGTGTAGTCCTACAAAATGGGGTACGTAAGTCTACCAATATAATTAACATGTATAGTTTTTTTTTTATGTTTACTTTTTTTTTGTAATAACTGTTGAAATGAGGACTCATGAGATGATGTATAATGAATGGATCGCAAGTAAAAATTTTGTTATCTTGGAAGTGGAGAATTTTGCTGTAAATACCTGTTATAAGTGCGCTAGTTTAACTTTTATACACTAATATCGTAAAAAGTGTGTTTTCGGTCAAGTTATCTAAAAATAAATTATTGGTAATTAATAGTTCATAAAAGATGTAATCGCTAAGAAAATAGAGAGCAAGGCATAAAGATACAACTAAACTATGGTGAAATTATCAATTACAAACTTAAATTATATGAGAGTCCTATAGTTCGAATTTTTTTATTTTTTTTTGTATTATTTATCCCCCACTCCCCGTAACTTGTATTTTTCTGTATTATTTGCTCTTTTCACTCTGCTAAAGAAAATAACATAACGCATATCATGTGCGTACGTAGTAAATTTTTTTAGTATGTGATGAGGAATTTCAGAAAGGGTCTGAAAAATATTTTAACTTGGGTTGAAAAGTGTTGTTATCGTATTAAATTTTATGGAGGATTTTTTACTCTCTAAACTATTTAATAGTGTATTTTTTTACCCCTGAACTATTAAATAGTGTATTTTAAAAGTATATATATGTGCCCACTTGGACATAATACTATTTATAAATTATAATTATGCAGTATTTTTATATGCCCACATGGACACATATATATATATCTTTAAAATACATTATTCAATAGCGCAGGGGTAAAAGGTCATTTTCAAAGTTTGGTATCGTAACAATAATTCCGATCAAAATTCTTCAAACTTTTTTTCCAAAATAAAATATAAAATAACGAGTATCAATATAACTAATATCTACGTAGCTCTTACCGAACAACCCTTATAACTTGCCTTCACCATATTAGTGGGATCTTAAATCTTTTGTTAGTCAACTAAAATGACTTAAAAGCGTTGATTTGGTCAAATTAATCTAACAAATTATAAAGTTATTTGAAAGAGTCAACAATTTTGCTCCTTTTGGAAGTACACAATATTATATCCATGATGAGAAATTAAAATTATATTATTATAGATAAAGTTTTCTTTGCAAGTGGGATGGTGACCTTAAATAATAATAATTATGATCTAAAGTTTATATTTTTTGTGCATATTTAATGAATTTGTCAACTTAAATATATTATTTGAGAAAAATTTATTGAATTCGATTGGATCTGCATGCGATCTGCTAGCTCCATCTCTAATAAAGAGCGATGACAACAAATTTTGGCGTTTAATAATGATTTGATAGATTTAAAATTTAAAAAAAATAGTAATATTTGCTAGAAATAACATAATAAAGGTAATATTCAATATAGATTGATTAGGAATCAAACTCAAATGCAATATGGTACCTATAGGTATATCAAATATGATATATAATATAGATTACAGATATACACATGATATACATTATTATATAGTGATTTACATGTATATAGTGAAGAAGAAAAACATGGTATACATTATTATATAGTGATTTACATGTATATAGTGAAGAAGAAAAACATGACATACATTATTATATAGTGATTTACATGTATATAGTGAAGAAGAAATACAGAAAATGCCACCATTTACCGCTACAAAAACCTCATTTCCACACATTCTCCGCCTCACCACCACCATAATTATCATAGATTCCGTCATAACCAGTACATGACGGAAAGAAATCACATACTTTTAAGGCAATATTATCATTTGTCCTTTATAAGTTTATAATTACAGAAATCCCTCAAACTGATACAATAATAGAAGCACTGATACATTAATTTGATACACGAGATACATTAATCGTTAAGTAAGATACATTATATTTTATACATGATACACTAATCTGCTGTACAATTTTATACATGATACACTAATCTGATGCTCGAGATACTAAGATGATGCGCTGATACATTAATTTGATGCGCAAAAATAAGAAATTTTTAAAATTTATAAAACTAATAGGGAATAATGGTAATAAAAGAACTTAAGGATTTTTGTCATTTTTCCTAAAAAGAATATTCAATTGCACAAAAATGCCCCCATGAATTAGGGCCGAAGTGATACTTGGGCCTGGGTGGATCCGTTAACTATTTTATACTTGAAAAATATCATCCTATAAATGCATATTTCTCGCATTAGAGGTGTCAAATAGATGGATTAAGTTCAATTTATATAAAATTGATAAATAAATCCATGTAATTTAGTTGGATTGAAACGAGCTAAAATATGGGTCAATATTATTTTAGTACCTAACGAATTATTTTGGTTATGACTATATCAAACAAAAAAAATATATTAAAGACTTCTAATGTATCAATTACATTACATATCGATCCAACCTTTTATGAGTTGAAATGAATTGAACCGAAACATACAAAGCTAATAAATAAACGATCAATATCCAACTCAAACTTAAACAGATTGATATTTATTTATTTTTTTCAAAAAAGAAGCCCCTTATATATCAAGTGGTCTTTAATATTAACACATTTCTAACATTTTGTTGATCTTTTAAATGGAATTTAATGGGTTGGTTCTTTGCTGTCTTTCATTAGAGTTGGAAAAACTATCTTTTTTTAAAAGTGAAAAAAGAGAAAAGAAATTAGTGTTAAAGAAGAAAGAAAAGATGCTCTTTTTTCTTGAAAATATTTGGTGGGGGTGGTAGGAACTAGGATTGTCAATTGTGGAATTGCTTTTGCTCAAAGAATCATACGACAATAGTGGAAATATATTAAAATTCACGAAATATAAACGTGCTTTTTAATTTGATTTAAAGGATATTTATATTTTTTTAATTTTGAACATATATGTAATACTGACGTATTTAGTGGCAATTCATGTTCTACATGACATCCTATGTTTACCATGTTCTGCAATTGCGGAGGCAGAATTTTCATTAAGGGATTCAAAATATGAAAAAGAAAAACACACAAAGTAGCCAAAGAAAACTCGACATCTACTGTATATACCGAAAAATTATTTTTACCATATGTAAATAATATAATTTTTCGCCGAATTAGGTTCGGATGAATCCCTGACCGTAAAAAACTCCATCACTAATGCCACATAAGAAAATCTACTTATTATACTTTATATAAATTTAAATAAATTTAAGTATTTATTTACTGTATTAAAAGTCAAAAGACATACATACTCTAGCTAAATCCAATTTATACGGCGTGTTTATGGATTATGCTATATTTAAATGTTTGTAGGATAAATTAAAAAAGTAAAAATGTAGCTTTTTGTATTTTGATTAATTTTTTTATTTTAAACTTTTATTTAATCAAAGAATCTTTCATTTTTATTTTACAATATTTGTAACGTAATTTTTCTTTTATGTTGTAGACTCATGTTTGATCATATACATAATTTGTAAGACACAAATGTATAATCTTGTCACTATTAAATTTTGTGAGGTATTCTTTCGATTTTGACTTTTTTTTTTTTGCTTTTTTATTTTATTTTTATATGTTGGTTAATTATTTATCTCCTCTCGTATATATATGTAGGTTAGCCAAAATACGTTAATTTATTATGTTTTCTTTTGTTATCTCATTTATTATTGTTTTAAGGCTAATTTGTGTTATTAATTTCCACATGACATGTTAATATACCGATTCTAGTACTCTTCTTACGCATACGATGTAGTAATTGAACATGAAAAAAATATGTAACACAATAAACTAAAGCAATATATTTACGCGAAATAGTGATAGTTTAGGAAAATTACATAATATACGAAATATTCTCCGAAATAACGGTCCAAACGAACATAATTTATTGCCAAATGATACTCTGAAATTTCTGATCGTGAATTTTGGATCCAACATTTGTTTTAAAGATAATATTCCCAAAGACCCAAAAATAAATAAATTGTATTATAAAAAGTTAAAGGGTATAAATTCTTCTCGAATTGCATATATTTGGCTATCAATATGTTATATGAAGAACCCAAAAATGTTTTATCTGGTTGACTAAAATGACTTTTAAAACAATAGAGAATTTAGGGATTGTCAAGTGTCAAGTGGTCATGACTTAGGTATATTTTAAGGATGTGTTGGGCAAACTACGAGAGTTATAGCGGAGTGGTAAGTACTTTTTTATTTTAACTATAGTTTTTAAATTTCAGTTTTTTTGGATACAGATCAAAGTTACCTTTGTTAAGGATCGATTTATTCTTACTTTGGGACTTTCCTGTGTGAATCTGAATTTGTTGGGCTCCAATATGTATAACGGAAATCGAATGGAAAATAAAAAAAATGTGTTTGGCACTGAGGAAAATATATTTTGAGGAATTGTTTCCTTGATAGAATTAGTAAAAACAAATATCAAAAGTGACGTTTCAAACTTATTGTCTTCTCTCTACCCGCTCAACGCTTCGACCCCCGCCCTTGACCATTCCACCCCTAATTAAGTTCCCATTCTCTCCTCCCCATCTCACCTCCATAATATATTTCTTGAGTATATATAATTATTCATATGGTAATATTGCTTTGCGACCTAACCAAACACTAAACAAACAAAAAAATTAACACAAGAGCCTCATTTGTTTCGAGAAAATATTTTCCTTCATACCAAACACAACCTAAGCGGTTGTTTGATAGGTATTAATTTCTATATAAGTTAAATAATTTTTGATAATTCGTTAATCAGAAAATAAGTTATTCATATATATAATTAATTTTTATAATTTAAAAATTTGCTTACCTAATACATATACATAAGTAATGAGGACATTAGTGCTCTCCATTAGCTTATGCTAGGTTAAAACAAAATAATTAATACCTCGCGTAACTAATACTTATATAATTCTAACCAAGTATCAAATAAATTCTTTCAAGTTATTTTTCATTTTTAACTCATTCCTTTCTCGTACCGAAAGCTTAAAAAGATAAGATACTATATTCTTATTTGACTAATCCCTACTTTTTTTTTCAAACTCTTTGAAGAAAAAACAAAAATAGTAGTTAAAACCCTAGATTTTTCCATTTATTTTCAATGTGAAAATTGACAAATATCTTTATAGAACCTAAAGCAAAAGGAATTGGCATTGATGCTTTCTATTCTAAGTGTCAATAAAACGCATTTCTACTAGCCTCATATTTCCCATTTCTATCTTAGTCTATACAATTTTGTGTTTTTATCCCTCCTAACATATACTATATAGGTCAAAACGGAATATTAGCCGCCCTTCATGAGATAACAATATTTTTTTTATCTCCTACCACTTTATTTTAGAACGAAAAATATCTTATATTGGTTTACAACACAAAAAGATTAGCTTTTGACAGTAAATCTAATGAATACTTATACTGAATTTCAAAACTTTTTGCGACTTTATCACTTTAGATCTCTAAAAGCGACTCTGAGTCTCCTCAGTGATCTTTCATATCAAATTAGGTACTTACGTTAGATGATAATCTTGGTTATGTCTAAATATTTTGTGTTTTTTTTTCATCCAACGTCAATATCTGCTTTAATATGGGCCTTAATAATTTGTCCTAGAAAGTTCTAACATTAGGTAGTGTATAATATGACTATATTTTTAACGATCAATTTCGAGACTCCTGATTAAGGACGATTTTGGTATCACCGCCACAACCATCCGTGGCAACATGTTGTGTTTTAATCCTTCCAAACAAAAGTTTAAATAGAATATCATCTTTGGGAATAAAATGCCAAGATGAATGTTATATAGTGTGGAATGGAACCAAAAAATAAATAAATATCAATTTATGAAGTGAGAATTATGAGAATTTTGCTTACCCAAAAATTATATTTCACCCAATGATATTATTTTGTTGGTTATTTTTCTTTTAAATTGTTTGGGGGAATTTTCACTCTAGGGAATATGTGCAATACTTGTAATATGAGAAAAATGGAATAAGTTCACATTTTATCAAGGTCCATTAACTATATTATTTACAAAATTAAATATCAAAATTACCCTTTATTATCAACATGTCCATTCAACTTAATCTCTACTATATATAACTAAAATATATATCAAGTATGATATCTTTGTAAGTTGAGTGGTGAAAAAAAAAATCTTAATCAACAAGTTGAGCATGTAGTTAAGATAAAAGTGAAATAGAGATGTTTAAAATTTAAAAAAATAGGGATAAGGTACAAGTATTTCCTAGACTATAACTGAAATCTCAGAGATACACCTTAAATAAATTAAGGTTCTATTACCTCCTGAATTTATTTTTTTTGTAATCTGTACACCTTTTGTCTTACGTGGTACACTCCGTGACTCTACGCGATTGAGGCGCATGAAAGATATTTGGATGTCACGTAAGTAAAAAAGGTGCACAAAATTAAAAAAAGAAAATGACTTCATGGGAATAATAGAACCTTAGTTTAATTAAGGTGTCTCTGAGATTTCAATCATAGTCTAGAAAGGTACTTGTACATTTTTCCTAAAAAGTATACCAATCTTTTTGAGACAGACTAAAATAAAATATATATCGTATCAGACCCGACAAAACTATATAATTAGGAATTTCATAAAAAAAGAAAGCACATCTAGATAGATAAGTGTACTGATTCTTAAGTGGACCATGAAATGAATTTGGTCACCTCTAGAATGTGATTAATCACAAACAAAATAGTACTACATGCATGTTTGGAAAAATAATGAACATGGGCTCTAAATTTATTCTTTAGTATGATTGTAGTTCAATGAAATCACAAGTTTATAACCCTACAATGGGTCCAATACTCAATGCAATGTGTGGGTTCATGTTTTACGAGAAAATACTACTAGAAACAAAAGTTTTTTTCTGTTGCGAAATATTAAAAGTTTATTCTATAAAATTTTATTTTTTTATTGCCACACTCAATTTATATTAAATTAGCTCGTTGGAAAAATATATGGTGATAAACAAATTTTTAATAACAATTATTTTTCTATTCTCACTGATTCAATCAAAATATCATTGATAATAGCTCAGGACATTTTTATGTGGAAAATAGTGATTTTTTAGTAGAGAAACAAAAAATCACATACAAAACGTAATATTACGGCAAAACATTAAAATTTTCATGCTAATCTCATTTAGCTATAGATTAATAAGGAATTATAAGAAAATTCAATAAGCTAAAAAGGTTTTGGTAATCAATGACAATTAGTTAGGAATTAACAATAAATTTATGTTTACTAATTGTGATGATCTTGACTTTTATTAGATGATATAAGTAGATTTTATACAAATTTCAGAGTGTTAAGAGTTAACTACATTATATTTCTATTCTTTTTTCAAATTATAAAAATTTCTTAAATTTGATGAAATCCGAATATATTTCAAAACGTCCCGATATATTCAACCTCTCAATTCATTATGTACAACCCAATATATTAGGTAAAATTATATAATATATTGATACATTACTTAAAGTAATGTCCCATCATATAAAGTGACCACATGTAGAGTTTTTGCTGTGTGCTGTGTTCCTCTTAAGAAGACTATTTGAGGCTAAGAATTTTTTAAAAGAACTAATTGTTGTATTATAATTATTAATAAAGTCGTTATAAAATTAAGATAAAGCTAAGCTAACACAACTTGCTAAAGTGTAATTAACAAGTCACAACATATCAACTAGAGCTCTAACATATATACCTAATTAGCTCATAATATTTATGTCTTAATATAATATTTTTCTTCATTAATCAATTATTACTTTATTAAAGTCTCTCTAGTCTTCACGAACAATTACTATCGAGAATAAAATAAAAAAGTAATTAATTAATTTTATTTTAAAATAAAAAAAATAAATATGCAAAAGGTGCAACAGTAAGTATATCAGTCAATAAATACCAAAAATAATGATATAAAAAAAATTAATATCAGTATTTAAGTCATGCAAATAATTGCTGCGTGAAATAGATTAAGTCAGCGTTAATACACAAAAATATTTAAAACGATTCAATATTCATCATATATATTTATAAAAAATAATTTTATTTATCGGAAAAACCGTCGAACCTACCCGAAGGAAGTCCTAATCAAATTAATAAACACAGCTGAACAGTACAACAAAGCCTACATAATTCAGAACATCCCCCCACTCTCATTAATTTTGGTACTTCATCTATGTTCATTGTTCAATTATTATTGCTTTAGAAGTTTTAAAATTAAAATATATATTCAATTTTGGTAAAAAGATGGTTACTTATTCATTGTATAATTTTTATGTCTTTGACCAAATGTTAGTTTTTCTGTGAAAAAGAAAAAGAAGCAATAATGCTCTTCATTTTTTATTATATACTTTTTTCCACTACTGTCAAATATTTTGCCATATTTGTGACAAAAATGATTTTTTTAGAAATCAGGACACATTATCTGTTACTTCTGAGTTATAAGTAAATTGAATCATATCAACATAGGCTAATTGTAGTTTATAAGTTACTAAATAAGATTTATAGTTTTATCTCAAATACTATATTTTTTTTTTATTTAGTATCAAATATTCGATATAACTCGATTAATTTTGAATTATTCCGTGTAAAACTCAGAGAGAAACGCTTCTTATTAAAAATTTCTCATAGTTGCCCCACCACATTCATTGGGGATTGCCCCTAACGCCATATACTTCTTTATTTCATTTCACTTTATCCATATTAACACAATACTATTTTAAGAAATATTATGACAAGATTAATTTATTAATTAAATTTTATTACTGATAATTTAGAAATTTTAATTTGAATACTTCTTCTTCTGTGTTAATTTATTTTTAGTTCAGTTCAAAAAGCTCTTTTCTTGTTAAAACCTGTAAAATATAAAATGGAAAAAGTTATATTCCATCTCGAATACATTCGTGAGCTATATATTCACGTGTTTGTGATATATCTGAAAATCTATAATTTTAAAGGATTTTTGTAATTTTGAAAAGAATAAAAGTAAGATTTAATTAACTTTTAACCAACCCTATGAAATTCATATAATTTATACAACTTTTATTTTATTCACTTGATTTTATGTCAAGTCAAAATAAGATCGATAAATTAAAACAAAGAAAATAATACTAATGCAATTACTCAATAATAAAGATAGTATTGGGGGGAAAAATCTCTTAAATTACTAAAATAAACAAGTAAAAAGATAATATCTATTTTCAATATATTGGTAAAATGAAAATATTGAGTTATACCTAGGTGGGTGATGAAGTATTTGATTTCTGAACAATTCTTAGCTTCATTATTTTTAACTTATACATTAAGTTAGATTTTAAATTTATTTTTAATCATGATATCTAAACTATTTTCATCTTATATTGGTCCCTACTTAAAATATTCTTTTATTTTATTTTTAACATTGAATTTCAACTAAATTTAAAAAATCTCACACTAATAGTGAAAACTGAAAAGCCAGCCACATGAAACAATAGAGCATATCAGAAATGAACTTAGCTTAAGAAAAGCAAAATATTATATAAAAAGTAAAAACATTAGAGTATATATTATATATAATTACTTATATATCTTTTGGTATTCATTCATAGAAAATACATCAACATGCCAAATAGAGCTGCGGGCTACATGCTTTTTCCCTTTAAAATCATTTTTTTGGGTGCTTTTGCAACCTCTTCAGCCCAATTCACAACACCAAATATTAAAAAAAAAAAAAAAACAATACTCAAGTTCAAAAAAATTAATAAAAGATACTAATTCCCCTTAGACTTCAATACTTTCTCAGTAAAAAAGAGAAACAATTAAAGTCTAGGAAAAATCTTGTTTTTGTGGTATATAATACTAAGTAATTCTGTTTTTTTGGGTCGGGTTGGGTCAGTTGAAATGGGTTTATGGATCTAAACCCGGAAATTCTTGCCTTCAAAAGTTTGTCCAAACTGCCAATTAGAGGGTGCCACGTTGACATTAGTGACACTACGATGGTCACTAGCTTTAACCCGAATAGAAAGGGCTTGACCCACTAAAGGTGAATTAGTTTGCCAATTTTGCCCCCAATTACGACTCATAGCTATCCATTGTGTGTTTGTTCCTTTAATTAAGACCTTCTGTATATCCCCTGCACCCGCAACGTTTGTTACCAATAACAAATTGAAGTAACGGAAACCGTTTATTGTGAATCGAATTCCTCCTTGTTTTCTGCATGGTACTCTGCGGAAAATAATTTAATCGAACTAGTAAATATCGAATAAATCGAATGAACGATGGTGGGGGCCAACAAGGGCATGGAATAATGTGAGCCATGTTTCGAATTACTGAATTCGAAGCAAATGGAACAAATCCCAATTTATTTGTTTGGCCACATTCCCTTGTTACCCTCGAAGTCCCCAAAAAATTGCAACTTTAACATTCCCTTGTACACATGGTACGAAAACGCGTTATACTATTTCCAATTATGTTAATTAATTTTGTCTTATATAATTTGTTGTTTTGTTTATAAACATAAAATGAGTTAAAACGATACGTATTTTAAACAATAATGGGACCAGCCCTTAATTTAAATGATTATATTTATAGTGATAATGATACTAGCTTAAACATGTTGAGAGATATGGTGGCAAGTTATAGCAAACCTATAATTTTTGTCGGTATCGCAAAAGGAAACCATTTTTTTGCAATTAATTTATATAATAATTTAAAATAAAAATAATTTGATTTAGATTTTTCATTTAAATTTAGCAGGAAACTAAGCACACACAAACCTCAAAAATCTTCAAACAAATAGAAAATATAAAAATTGAAGAATAGTATATATTTTTATATTTACAAATAAATAAATTTGAACTTCTCTATTTTATAATTATTAGTAAGCCTTTATAGTCGCTCAATTTCAAAAACCTCAAATATTAGTATCATTATGCAAATATCGTTACAATATTAAAGTTTTCTTTCTTAAATTTCTTATTAAATGAAATACGTTTTGAAAGTAGAACATATTCATTCACAGTAAGTACTCCCTTCGTCCCATTTTATGTAGCATTTTTCGGATTTTGAGATTCAACAAGTTTATTTTTAATCATACGTTTTTCATAAATCTTTTTAACATTTTAAATTATCAATTATTGTGACTTATAGTACTTTTTACGTAATTTATAATTATATAAAGTTTTATACGCAAATATCCGGTTAAAATTAAACTGTCTGACTTTCAAAAAACGATAAGTGTCACATAAAATAGAACAGAGAGAGTACTATTTATTTCCAAAATAATAATTACAAAGCTAATACATAAAATTCCAATTATAACTTCAAATAGAAAAAATTGATACTACTTCCTTTATTTTAATTAATGTGTTTTATTTTTCTTGTAAAAGATCACTTATTTATTTTATAAATAACTCTTTGTCTTCGACTTTATACTAAAGAGAACAGCGGTGAAAAGGATATTTTTGATATATAAAATATCTTAAATTTGTAATAGCAAAAGAGAAAAATATTTTTTTTCTTAAATACTTAATAAATAAAGACTAGCATTAAATTACAGTATGGTCCAAAATTGTAAAAAACAGTTGCAATTTTCTGCCTACAAAATAAAATCTAATTAATTGACAGATCTTCTCCGCATATCAGATCTTTTCCCATACCGGCCTTTAAAATGTCAAAAATATCCCTAAATGTTTTTTCAACTCAGTTTTTCATTTATGTGATATCTTTCATTTTTGAAAGTTAAACAATTTAATTTTAATTAAAAATTTATATGTAGAATTATTATTATTTTTAAAATAAAATTTATATATTTTAATAAATTAATGTAAAAAATATTATAAATCATACTAATTAATATTAAAAAGTCAAAAAAGAAATAAGAAATTTATGATTAAAAATATGCAAAAAGGACCAGAACACATATTGATGCAAACCAGAAAAAAACAGTTAGGCGAAACTTTCCAAATATATAAACGGCAAGCAAAAATGGAAATGCGTATCGGAAAACTCACCGGCGGTAAGTGACGGGGACAATTCCGGCACGGTACAGTCCGATTTTGAGGAACATAGGCATGGCGAGATCGAAATGAGGACGAGGAGGGTTACACCACCCGCCGTCATCGTTTGGTAAAGCGAAGTTCGGCGGGCAAAAATTTGTCGCCGTCACGAAAATGGACGGATTACCAGGAAGACACCATTTGCCATCGTTATCACACTTTAATTCAAAGCAGGCTCCGCAGCTTAGGCCATTGTTAAATAGCACTGTGCTTAACGCTGCATTATTCACTCCGTAACCTTGGCTGTATAAATTGCCATATCCACAAGCTCCACCTACAAATTCGAACAAAATTCAAAAAATTCGCGCCCAAAATTGAAAAGCAAAAAACAGAATGATTGATTCAGAGATCCAGATTTGCAATTGTATGAGTTCTAAATCTATAAACGAGGTTATGAACACACATTTGGCCATTACATTTTGGAAAATTTCAAAATTCAACTCGAAGAGAAGTTGTATCTTCCCTCTAAATTATTCACAACAATTCAAAAACAACACCAGTAAGTATTCATCACTAAACACAACTTCGATTTTTCAAATATAGCTTTTCGCTTCAAATACCATAAGCTACTATATTCATGGCCAAACACCATCATAACTGAGTTCTAAATCTAATATTTGTATATATTAGTGAACTACTTAACATTGTTTGAGTAAAAGCTACTGGATTCAAGCTCTGCAACTGAGAGACAGTAGTAATTACCCATAGTTCCAGATGCGTCAGAGCCACCGTAGAAGGTGGCGTGGGCGGTTTGCCATGGTCCGCCGGTATAAACGCCGGGGATTCTGGCATTGACGGCAGTGAGAAAACAGAGAAGAATAGTAATAGTAATGTAGAGCATCATATTGGCAGCCATTTTTCTCATACTCACTCGCTTACTGCTCAGTGTTAAGAGAGAGAAAGTAGAGAGAGAGAGAGAAATGGAAAACAAGTGTTTTTTTGGAGGTGAATGAAGAGCGGGAGGAAGGTGAAGGGGGTACTTATTGAGTTTGCGAGGGTAGAAAGGAAAGTCACAAGGGCAGGGCATGTAATTAATGCCTTCTTTTTATCGGAAGGATCGAAATACACCTCTAATTTCTCGTCATGAGTGAAATTATTTTGATCATGCAACAACAATGAGATACATTCTCGACTTTTTATTAATGTTTCTTAAGAGATCATTGTTATGTCATGTGAAAGATCGGAGGTGTATCTAAGTTTAGCTAGTCAAATCGATAAGTGTTTTTGAGGTTGTCAATAGTTTGGAGTCGAAATAGATAATTTGCAACAAGTTCGGAAATGTTTTTAATACTTCTCTCAAAATTTATTAAAAATATATTTATTACTTGAAATCGTCATTAGAAAATTCAAAACTCATAAGGTTAAGATTATGATTTCGACTTTATTGAGTTGGTACATGGGAGATGAAATAATGGAAGTCTTAATGATTTTTGCTTCATTTTATGGCAAAAGCTTGAAGAATTTGTTGAAATTATGTGTAATTTTTGTAATTTGAAAATTATATTTATGGGAATTCAATGTTTGATTTAATAGCAAAAAAGAATTGTAAGAAATTTTGAATCTTATAAGTTAGTAATATTATTGGAATGGGGGATTGATGCACCTAAGTCCTTACGAATGAAAAGGTTCATTAAATTCTTGTTGCTTTTGTTGCTCAAATTTGAACAAGTTGCTTAGGATATTTTGATATGATAATATCAAAACTAAAATCAGAATTTTAATTTTATAAAGTTCAAAAAAATGATCTTATTTTGATGAATAATAATTAATTAGTTCGATTGATTTTATATTCGAATTTTTTTATGTGTCTCTTGATGATAGATCATGCAATGTCAATTATATCAAGTCTGGATGATTCGGGATGATCCCCTTCATATCTTCTAAATTGAATATATCACATAAGATTTGTCTATCACACGGTGGGGATTTATTTCACGTACACAAAGTGTTCATTCGAAAAATAAAAATTATAACAAAATTAAAGCGATGATAAATCATCCTGAAATTAAAAAAAATTACCAAATACTAACAACTTGCTTTAATAAATCATAAAATCAGATATCTTTCACATTTCTACCTTTAACTTTTAGATCACTCAACGACATTAGTAGTTGAAGTCCAATAGTTTACCCATATATTGTGATAATATATAGAAATTAAATTCAATTTCTTTTTACAAAAATAAAATGATATGGGAATAACTTATCAAACCAAATCAAGATTCATTATATCGTATTAATTAATCTTTGAAGGAACAATATTAAATATCTACTTTCAATTATTTATATATTATCATATTATTGAAATTAAACTTTGAAAATATTAAATATTTATTCCTCTGTATAGGGAATATAATTAATTAACAACTGATTTAAATGTTTTGATCGACTCATGACACGAAATTGATACTATTAGAATTTGAGAATGAACCTATCTTATTTTTAAAAAAATAATGGTGAAACGAAATTAATTAAAATAAACTTTTAAACTATGATTGGAATGCATTAAGTAATCTTTTATTACAATTTTCATGCAAATCAATTTTCAAATATCATGTGTATGAGTGATTTCCATTTAATTACTGTTAGCTGCTTAAGCAAGCAATGTTTTGATTATCTTTTTTTTTTTAAAAAAAAATCAATACTATATATACTGATTAATTATTATTTAATTATTCTTTTTTTTAAAAAAGGCAGGGTTACGAAATTTCTAAATATAAAATAGTTTTAATTTATAAACTTTTGAATGATAATTGCTAGACGTTTTTCTATAAATAGAAGATCACAATTTAACTCCTATGATTATGGATTATTCCAAACTTTTTTGCAAGCAAATATATGAAAGTGTATGATAAAAAATAATTCATAATCTTTAAAATATAATGAATTCAATAGTTAAAAAATTTAAAAATTTGAGCCCGTCATAATTATATTAAGGACAACCACTTTCGTATTAATTCACTCATCTTCTCTAAATTTAAAATCAGATTATATTAACATAAAATTAAACAATCAATATATGGTTTGTCATTATTACAAACATATATAACTTTATTATTATTCTTATCGTCCTGATTTGTACGATACCATTTAGTTATATGCACAAAATTTAAGAAAAAAAGATATTTCCTTTTTAGATTTACGATGTAAAACAAAATCTTAAACATTTATATCGCTATAAATTTTATAATTAAAAATAAAAGAGATTTAATTACTATTAATTTTTAAAATGTTTGGACATAAGGAATATTAGTTAGAATGTCTTTTAATTTCAATTTTTACTGCTACATTCTTTTAAATTTTGCTTTGGCTATTAATTTGAGTCATTTTCTTCAACATAATGAACATTAATAATAAGAATCAAAATGGATGAATTAGTTAAATTCAGATCATATTAATAAATCTTGAATGTCCCTATATAACCAAATTAAATAAATATATAGCATTTAATTAAAATATTTTAATTTATAACTTTTTATCCATTAAATTATTTAATTTGATTTCCCCAAGATATATTTTCCCCCAGTCTATTATAGGTCTGAGAGATTCGATACTGCATGATAGACGTAAATTTGGATGCAAGTGGCGATTTCACTCTTGTAAATATAAAACTAGATAATTGAAAGCCGGTTCACGGGTCCAATATAATTAATTATTTTTTTCAATTTCAAGTTAAAAAAATTATCCAGATTAATATTTTATTTTATTATAGTTTTTAAAGTTTTTTACTATTAAAAAAAATTACAAAATTCCTCTATCTCATCTCAAATACATTCTTATTCTCTCTTGAACACATCTTTATCCCATTTTGAATACATCCCTATTCTCTCTTCGATACATCTCTCCCCTCTCGGATACATCCATTCTCGAATACACCTTCTCCTCTCGAATTCATCCGTGAGCTATGTGTCTACAGGTTTCCTCAATAGCAATGTATCACGATCGATGTATCCGAATGTGTGTTGATTTATCTGAAAATATCTAATTCTAAGAAAATTTTGTAATTTGAAAAAAAGTAGGGATATAATGTAATTAACTCTTTACACTATGAAAAATTATAAAAATTTTACTTTAAAATAATTTGTGTGACATATTTTTCTTTGTAGTAAATTTCAAAATAATGATATATAATATATTTAAATAACATTTTGACTTTAAATATTCATTTTATTCTTAGTAAGATGATTTATAGTCATATGAACATCTATGATTTGTTTTAGACCACGAATTTTAAAAGTGTTTTTTCTTTTAAAAAATCTTCATGTTAAGTTAAATTAAAATTATATAAAAAATCGAAAGGGAGTGAGTACAAACTTTAAATCAATTTTATATTTATAAAATTTAAGTTTTTATAACTATTTTGCCTTATAACAAAATTTAGAATGAAAATAATTCACAATTATTTTTATAGTATTTTTTATCTCTATTCTATAGATAATAATCAAAATTTTTAATTTTTATAAGGTAATAAAGTATTTTAAGTTTGAAATTCAAGTATTGATATTAATTGAGAAAACATTTATTTTTAAGTTGTAACGCATTCATAATCTAATATTTAATGTGCTCCTTACTCTCGACGAATGAAACTAATATAACAATTCAAGATTGCAAGAAGCAGAAATCAAGACTAAAAAGTGTAACTCACTACTATATGAAGGTGAATATGTAGTTTATCTATTGTGGAAGTTTCATATGTATATGATATATAATTCTATGCCAAATTAACTTTTTTTCCATATATTTATACAATTTTAAAATTTATCCTGTTAATTGGTTATGTGTTTTACTAAACTATAACTATGCACTCATTATTTTGTCATTTTCTTATTCTTATATTATCAACTCTATTTTTTTTATCTCTTTAGAATTGTGATATTTTTGTTTTCTTATTTAAGTCACAATTTTTTAAGATAAAAAAAAATTATTTTGGAGATTAAATAAAGATTATTTTGGAGATAAAATAAGAAAAAAGATTTACTAACCTACAACCACGAAGATCCACTTTGAAACCCAGCGACGAAGATCCACTTTGAAATCCAGCGACGAAGAAAACTTTGAAATTCTTAGCCGCGAAATGAGGGAGAAAGAGTAAAATCATTTCTAGAAAATAATGAAACGAGGGGGAAAAAAAGTAAGAAAGAAGGGCACTTTGACCCAATAGTTTGACGGAAAGTATAGTTTTGAGCCGAAATATAGTTTAAGGGTAAATATGAGCTATTTCAGATAGTTTAAGAGTATCTTTTACCCTTTTCCTTTTAGTCTATGTGGCAGTAGAACTCTATTGGCGTGCAATGTGACATTCACATGACATTTAATAACTTTCATTAATAAGAATTGGACTTTTGACTCAATAGTTTGACGAGAAGGAGAGTTTTGAACCGAAATATAATTGAAGGATAAATATGAACTATTTCGAATAGTTTAAGGATATCTTTTACCCTTTTTTGTTAAAACTGTATGAATACTTATGTTTAAAAAACATTGAATATAATTTAAAAGGAAATTATATCATGATAGATGGTAGGTTATACTGAATATGTTGTAGTAGCAATAAACGTATATGAACTATTTAAATTGTATAAATAGCTTTTACAATACTATAATTAAACAAAGACAAATTAATTTTTAAAAATAAATAAAATAATTATGTGGAGCCACACATGAAATAAAATTTTTTGTGACTCTTGAAAAAAATTATTGAATTCTTCTAGAAAATTATTTTGACCACTAATTATGCAAATATAAAGTTATAACTTTGCCATAAATAATGTTTAAAATTACAATATTATTATTAATCGTCCTAATCATGACTCTTTTATATAATAGAAAATTAAAGTATTGGAAAAATATTTTTTTCTTAAATTTAGATTTTTAAATATTTACTAAGAACTCAAATATAAGCAAAAATTTACACATATATACGAACTTACCCCTTGTGTTTCAAAGTTAAACATCATTTCGTATTAAATCAAGGGAAAAAATGACAAATATACTTCTGAACTATCGTAAATGGTACGCAGATATCTTCCGTCATATTTTTGGAACATTGATGTTCCTGCGTTCAAAAACTAGAGCGTATATGCCCTTCACTCTAACGGAAGAATATACAGGGACAGGTGGCGCAACCTTATTCGTCGATAAGTATCGGATCAATGGATAAACTTATGACACGTGCATATTCGTTACTATAAAGGATATATGTACTATAGTTTTTGGACGGCAGGGACACTAATGTCCCAAAAGTATGATGAGAATATTTGTATACCATTTACGATAATTCTTTTTCCCTTTAAAAAACGTCTCATCTTACCTCCCGCGTAATATATACGTACTATAAACTATATCCAACAATTCGAATACCAACTCTACGTACATTGAGTCATGAATATAACAGAAACCATGTGCATTTTTTTAACGTATAATTCCTACCACATAATATAACCATAAAATGGATAGGAAAAAAACAAAGTTTTCCATTCGAACTACGATATAAGTCATACGTTTTAAAAATGCATTGTCACCCACGTATTTTTTTATATGGGATATTTTTTAGTTAAAATTTTTGAAATTTTAGATTTAAAGGTTAAGAATTAGAATAGAAGTAATTAAATAGATAGTTATGTAATATGATATAATTTTTAATCAGTATTATTTTTTACTATTCTCAGTAGCTTATTCTGAAAATGAAGTTCTTTTTTAAAGAAGCGTTCACATAATGAACTTTTATATATAAAAAGAATTTGAATAAATCAAATCAATGAATTTTAAACATCGAATTATTAGAAAAAAAAACTTAATTACTTCAATTTTTTATTTGAGAGATCAATTTTGAGTTTTTACGTGAAGTTTCCTTGGATCATACTTTTTTTTTTTTGAAAAAAAATAAATGTATTACTAAAACATAAATTCTAATGGCCACAACTTAAATAGATAAACTAATTATCTTTAAAGAGTGAGTGTCCGTTTGGACTGACTTATTTAGGTGTTTTTAAGCCAAATAATTTTTAAATAGTTTTGAAGTGTTTGAATAAAGTTAAAAAGTGCTTATAATCACTTATTTTAAAGCCCAAAATAACAAAAATAAACCAAAAATCATATGTTAGGATTTCTAACTTATGACTTTTGACTTATAAGTCATAAGCCAAAAGTCAATCCAAACGAGTCCTGAATATACTATAATTCTGCTTCAATTTGTTTGTCTTCCTTTTCTTTTTAATTTAATTTCTTTAGAAAAAAGAATTTTTCTTTCCTTTTCTTATAATTCTTGAATGCCTACATTTCACATGATATGTTTACGATCACACAATTAAAATTCTTATATTCTATATCAAATCAACATCAGATAAATAAATTGAAACGGAAGAAACGTTTATTTTTGTGTCATCTAAGAAGGAACGAGAGTGTATATACGTGTATATGGTATAGAAGGACCGTGATATATAGTAAGTATATAGAAGAAAAGGCAAATATACAAACATGTGAATCGAAAAATAATTCACATTTTAGTTAGCTTCTACTTACATCTACAAAAACCAACCACCCATGTGCATTCACTTATTGCCCCTATATTTTTTTTTACGTAATTTAGAGCGATTCAATAAAATAACGTAATTCAGAGCGATTTAATAAAATGAGAGATTTAAATTTCGAGTGGGTCAATGGTTTAATGCAACTTAGTATAGTCGCAAATAATGTTGCTAATTAATTATGCGTAACTATAATAATGCGGTATTTTCACGTTTATTATTAGCACAAGTACACTTCTCTAATCATGGTTTTGTTAATTAATACTCCACTATACGTTGTAGTATTTACTTAAAAAAGAAGGTAGACTTTTTTTCCGGGAAAATTATATGAAATAGAAAATTATTAATTCAAATTAAATGTTGTAGCTATAGTTTATTATATTTGTAATTCCCGACAAACATCTCTTTTCTTTGCCATCTGATTCGGTATACAATTACCATTCGGTATACAAGTGTATAAAATACGTTTGTGTTTGTATAAATCGAGAGAAAAATGTATATCCGAATATAACTACATATATTTTCGTGGAATGCAGATTTTATCATACAAACTACAATGCATAAATTAGTTTATACAAAACAAAACAATTTATATAAAATTGGATGAGAGCTCCATAGCATGCATAAAAATTACTACGAATCACAATTATGCAAACTACAACTATAACATACAAATATGATTTTTATTTTTATCACGCTTTTTTTATGTCAATTCCGTATATTTACTATTAACGAAGATACAATATCTTTCTTGTAGTTATTAAATTTTTCATTATTCTGTCTAACACAATAATTATTAACTTACTTCTCAAACACACTATATAAAAGCGTTTAACTAAAAACAAACGATTATTCATTGATATATCTTCTGAAAATTTATTTTTTTCTTTAAATTATAATAATTAACAATTTAAAATATTTAAAAAATATAAATTAATTACCATGACCAACCAAATCTAGAAAATCTAACAGATCATCATAAAATTTTTAAAATAAAATATTTTACACCAACCCAAAAATCTTATAAGAAGCTCAAGTATGGCAATGCACGTGAATTTATCTCCAACCTAACCCCACCTTAGTAACCTACCTACTATTTATGACTATCAACTACAAATTCTACATTTTTATATCGTTACGAGAATTTTAATAGTTTAATTGATTAATATTGATTAATATTGAATCATAAAATTATTCAGAATGTCAATTAACTTTAAAGTTCTTAACATGTTGAATTGTAATTTTTTAAGTTCGATTTTTATTATGATAAAAAATATTTATAATTACTTTGTAATTGTATAAATATTTTTTATATCGTTCGTGCGTAAAATTTAAATTCTTTATTTATATCTTACCCCACCCCATAAATCTAGCCCAATCCTAGTGTGCATGTACACGTGTAGACATGTGAACTATAAACCAACCATTTTAGCTGACCAAGAATTAATTAGCCGTAGTGTCAGCTGAATTTATGGTGGCTCGCTGAGAGCACCCACCTTGTTCACTTTCAAACTCCGATATGAATTTACGTGAATTTAATAATTTTTATTTAGATAAAATATTTAATTTTTTTATTTTAATTTATATAATATTTTTTATTTTTTGAGAGTCAATAATTTATGTTTGATGGGTATTTTTGTGAATGAAATTTTTAAATTTTTTAAAGGAAAAAAATAAGTATAGCTTCGAACTATCATAAATGGTATGCAGATAATCTCTGTTATATTTTTGTGATATTGATAAGTCTGCTGTCCAAAAACTAAGGTATATATGCCTTATAACAAAAGACTAAATAGGGACATGTGTCGCAACCTTATTCATCGATCTGATATTTATTTTCATCGTTCTGATATTTAATAAATATCGAGTCGGTGGATTAGATTGTGGTGTGCGTATGTCCGTTAGTATAAAAGGTATAGATGCTCTAGTTTTTGGATAACAAGGATACCAATGTTTCAAAAATATGACAAAGTGTGTATGCATATAATTTACGATAGTTTAAGATGTATGAAAAATTTACGACTAAGAATATATTTATTTGAATCTCGAAATACAAAAAATAACATATATTGAGACAAAAAAAATTATTAATTATTTAATACTCCCTCCGTCCGGAATTGTTTGTCATGTTGCGTTTATCGAAAGTCAATTTGATTAATTTTCAAAGGTAAATTGAATCACATTAATTCGATATTTTAAACAAAAAAGATTAGATATTCTAAAACTATATAAAAAGTACAATAAATTACAATTTTTTGCATATTAATATAATGAAAAAATATATCTTAAAATATTAATCAAAATTTTTATAGTTTGACTCTAAAATAAAAACCATGACAAACAATATCCGACGAAGAGAATAATTAATATAGATGTTCTTGTAATGGTAAATTAAAATATTACAAAAATTTAAATTTTAAATTCATATCGAAAAATTAAATACTAAAAATAGAAAGTGGGAACTCGTCATATATGCCTTCAACTACCTTAGACTTATCCACACAAAAATAACAATAGTACAATATGGATTTTATATAAATTATACACACACTTTTAGGAAGAAAATAAAAAATCATGTAAAATTACATATTGTTTGATAGCTAATTAGGGTTAACGCATGTATATAATAATGTATGAATTAATTATAAGAAAATTATAGATTGTCTTGTGTAACTTAGTTATTTCTATATTGTTTATTTCACTTTTTATTTTAAATATAAAATAATACATACATTGCTATATATGTATAAGTTAAGTGCGGTTTTAAATTGCAAATTAAATACCATATTAATTTTTATACATAAATATTATACCTCTTAACTAAATTAGATATAGTACTTATTGCATCTTAATCTAGAAGTGTCGAAGAGTTACATCTTCAGATTTTAAAGCATTTTTTATTAAAGCGATTTCACTTTTAAGATTCAGAGACTTCTGATTAAAAAAAATAGAATTAACATCATCTATTATTTCTCGATTATCTTGATTATTAACTTAACATTGTACAATACATCCTAATGAAATACTACAAGGAATAAGTGGTCAACTACCTAGATTAGTGTCAAAAATTCTCATCTTGAGATTAAAACAATTCTTATTAAAAATAATTTCATTCTAACATTCGAACTGAAATTTCTGAATACTAATAAAGAAATAGAAATAATATTATTGGAAGTCATTTTTTTTCTCAATTATTTTGATTATTATCTTTTAACATTGTATTGGTTTGTACTTCCCGAAAAAAATATTTTAAAAATTTTTGATCTTTATGTAGACATTGAAATTTTATTGGACTCTACAAAAATACGTTCAGTTCAAGTTGGGACTCGACAAATTGTGTTCATCTCAAATTATGATTCTTGGAGGATACTCAATCCTAAACCCTAGTTTATAACTATATAAAATTAAAGGATACTAAATTCTCTTAAAATATATCTCGAAAATTCCATAAGATTGAGATTTCAAATATTTCGCAAATTGATGAATTATTCATATAGAGAGGTCAAACATAAACCAACCTAATTCGAGAAATACGCCAAACGATCCCCGAATCATGGATAAATCTTAAGAGAGTGGATCAAGGGAATAATTGTATCCGCACTGTGTATTGATAAATAAAATTATATTTTTTCAAATTTTATTTTTGTGATTTATTTATTTTCCATAAGTTTAAAATTTGTTACAAACACTATATGGAGATTATATTATTATTATTTTTTTAATTTAAAAAAGAGTTCTATCATACTAAATACACCTCTAGGGTCCTGCTTGCACATTTACCATTATTTGAAAACTACAAATTTAAACCACAAATTTTCAAAATTCAAACATTGAAAATAATTAAAAATTATTAACTACTCAACCAACCACATTGTTGGCCATTACACATATTGCAACAAAAATAATAATGCTTCCCCACATTTATGCATAACTTTTCAATTATTTAAAGGTATTAAAAATATAAAAAACTTAAATGTTTCTTAAAACTCTCTTTTTTGGATAAAACTTTAAAGGATGGGGGTGTACTTCTTTCATTATAAATAGGCATTTATGAGAATTGCATTTTCCTATTACTCATAAAGTCGGTTGATTTATTATTTTATGTATCGTATCATATTATATTACGAAGAAAATTGAATTAATAAAATAAAACTTGTTGTTATATGCATAATTTCGTTAACAATATGATATTTGGGACGTATTAATAGCAAAATTGAATGCTCGATAATACGTTTCATGTATTTATTGATACTAAATATCGATTGAAAATTTGGGATGCAAGCTAGCATGTAAACAACTTAATTATATTATATGATGATACATATACTCAAATTTCTTCATAGTAAAGTATCTTGCATGCTACTCTAGTTCTATAATTGAAATAGATATAACATGAATATAATTAGATTGCATTACGATATGTATACTTTTTCGACCACAACACTTGATTCTCTAACAACAAGAAGACTTCTTTTGTCTATATATTAATGAGTGACAAAGTTGAGTAATTTATTATAAAGACGATAAATTAAATGAATTTTTTTAGGAATAACAAATATGATTGAAATAATAAATCTCTATAACTATAGTTTTGATAATTGCGCTTTATAGCTATAGTTTTGTTTGCTATGAAGACTGTGATTTATATATTTCTCTTGCGAATATGCTAATAGGGTAAGTGTATACAAATTATGTATTCATACATTTATTTATTTTTTTCGAAACTCTGTTGTATATTCGCTTGTCAATTCTTGTTTTGTACAATAAGGAACCGAATTATACAAATCAGGCGAATAACAAGAATTGGGGAAACTGTAGCCCCAAATTATAATTTTCTTAAACTGTGCCTTTAGTACCTAATATGCTAAATATTTGCTATTCTGCATAATTTTTCCTAAATAGAATGTACAATTTGGGTTATAAATTTAGTAGAAATGAATGATTTTACCTAAGATCAATTTATTTTAAGAAATATATTTGTACATAAATTATTATAAATTTCAAATTCTCAAACTTCAAAAATCATAAATTGAACGAGGTGATTCAATAAAAAAAAAGGTAGAACATTAAAGTTTGAGATTTTTTTTTATGACAATAATATATTTAGTGTAATTCAGTAAGAAAAGTAAAAATAGAAAAATGTGTATATAACTTTTTTCGTATAGTATGAAAATAAAGAATTGATGTTTCCAATAGACCATCCGCATAACCACACAAGTAAACAAAGTAAAACTTAAAAAAATCATTATTCTTGATCTTTCGTTGATCTGTCATATCTTAATAATGTGATAAAAATAATAAAGAATCTTATCCAACTTGGTTCTTGATTTAAAAGAAATAGAAGAAAATAATAATAATAAAGAAAAAACTAATTTTGAGAAATCTGTTCATATCATGGGCAGATTCAACTTGTCGATTATCAGCTACACGAAAATTAATTTAAAATATATATATAAATAAAAACAAAACAATCATAGAGAAAAAAAATCTAGAAAAATCACATTCCTTAAAGAATGTGTTTTATTAATTCAGTGTGTACATATAATTAATTAAAGATTAATGTGTAAACTAAGCAAAAGACTGAGACTTCACTTGTTTCATTCGCAAGATTAAGGAATGCTAATAATTTTCCCTTTTATATTAATAAAAAAGAATTGGAGGGCAGAAGAAAGGGACAAAATGATAATATATCTGATACTAACCTTAAAGTCGTATGTTCGAGTTATCAACACGAAAAATTCAAGTAAAAATGAAAAAAAATAAAACATACAAATCGAAAAATAATCCAAATTGGAAATGAGGAAGGGTGTATAAAGTGAGGAACTGCACCATTACTAACAAGATGAAAATTCAAATAACCAATCAACTGAGCTGTTAAAATTATTTCAAGGTCAAGGGTGATTGTTTTGGGGGGGATGACATAAATAATTGAATTGTGAGCATGTGCATATACCTCCTAAAAAGGAGACAGCAAATTTCACAGATATGAAAATTAAATGATCAAATATCTTATACTATTAAAGTTTTTTATTTTCACACTCTAACTTATGGCCTTTACACAACTAATTTTTTACAGAAATGAGTCCACATGTTTTTTTTTTTACTTTTTTTGAAGGGGTCCTTAAATAATATGTAAAAATAATCTACACAGAACATGAAGGTAGGGACTAAGAAATAGTAGGTAGTAATATTTATATTTCATCTATTATTTGGGTTGAATGGTGACCATCATATCTATCATATTATGCATATAATAATTAGCTATTTGAAGCATTATTCTAAATATATATCCATACATATATATCCATACGTTACAAACAAATTGAAATGAAGAGAGTACTGTTTTTCTTAATGTTCCGTCCAAACTTGTGTACGCTTCCACTAGGTACTTGCTACCTTTCACCAACGTAAAGACCATATAAGTCTGTAACCAAAGGTTCGGCAGATGAGAAGAAACTTTATATCAACTCTTAAAGCCAACATTAATGAGTAAAATGGAGAAAGAATAATGCAAAGAATGAGAAATACCTCTTATACTTTCTAGCTCCATGAGGGCAATAGAAAGTAACAATAACTGATATATTGAATTCAATCAATCTCCATATGTGCTCGTAGGCAGAAACCGAAATCAAATTGAAACCTATCCTCTATGATTTCCCGACCATTACTGAACTTCTTGATGATGTGAGACAACTGAAAACTTGTACATATTGACCAAAATCTGTACAGCTCAGTCAAACCTCGAAAGATACATGGACGATACTGAAATTCCACTGTCCAGATAGCTCGAATGAAGACAACAAGAAGAAACATCGTTGCCCTTGTGTGGTTGTATCTCCAAACATGTATATAAACTATTGACTTGTCATTGAGGTGAGAATCATTATAAGTTCCTGAGTCCTCACTAGAAAAAGTCATCTAAACACATGCACGAGGAACTGAACTATTGCGTTAACTGTTGCAACAAAATGTTAGGAAGGCTTGTTTCCATCATAAGCTTTCTGGTCTCCACGAACAAATATCCTATACAGCCTCAACCTCCTTAAGAGAGAGAATATCATCACGTGGATGAGCTTCTTCAACTTGGACATCTACTTCATCACCAATTTGTACACCAATAGACACCCACGAAGAAGCTTGAATTCCAATCTGCAACAGGTTTGCATTAGATTATAGCAAAACCAGTAAGAATGAAAAGAGGAACAACCAGAAATCATTAATCGCGAGGAAAACCATGGGAATATCTTTTGACCATACTACACTGGTGCCTGGTATGTGTCTCAGAGAAAGGGAGAGGGGACAAATTGATATTCCCTGCTCAGGTTAATCTTGAGAGATTCGGGGAAAGTAACAAGGCTTGCGCTAAAATTTCTAAGCGTTCTACATTTTTAAGGACCAATTCTGGCACATATTAAGTCAAGATCAGTAGAGGCCAAACATGAAAAACATGACTTGGTGAAAATGAGCAGCAATTAATCATAACTTGTGTCAACTTGCACTCATAAAACAGCCCAAATGTTGCCTTAAATCAGTGCTTTAATGATACCATGCAAGACACTTTCTTTTGGTAACTGAGGAATCAACAGAGAGCCATTTAGCACAGGGGTCGAAACCCAGCGAACTATGGGCCTCAGCCCTCTGCCATTCTTCACTCAAATATCAGGCTTAAATACTAGTTGAGTCCGTACCAATACGTGTGTCTAACCCACACATCACACAATACGTTCTTATCACTAGAACATAGCGCTGGGGATTTCTTTTTTTTTTGACAAAGGTATCAAGACATAGCCTTGGGGATTACAAAATATAAGATCATTCTCCACTTAAATATCATGGTTTTGTCTTTAGCAGGGTTCAAAAACAATGATGTACCAGTACGGCTATAACCCACACATCACGAGTTGTATTTTTACCATTAGACCAAAATCCCATGGACTACAAAATACAAGAGGCTTTTAACTCATATATTGCCTGTCAGAACATATCTGCTCAATCCTTTATAATAATTTCGAGCTGGGCAATCTCATATAAATCCTACACCACATAATATTATTATTTGAATAATATGATTAGTTGAAATGCTTAGCATCAATGAATCAAATTCATATATAAACAAAAGGGAAGGCTTAGCTTGTCTCAATTAGTCAGACAGGGTGGATGCGAGGAAGAGCCTTGGTCACACTTCATTTTCTATAGGGGTCCGAATCTGTGCTGCTTCCAGTATCACATAAATCTAGAGAGATAGGGACCTCAAAGATTGACTAAAACACGAGAAATTGACTTTGAGAAAGAAAAGGGGTGAGCAATGCAGAAACAGAGGTAAAAAGTAAGAAAGGGCCAACAGCAAGATTCATGATAGACATGAGTGCCCTAGAAAACATTTATAGGCATATTTTAAACACATCTCACACGCTGAAAGAGTGGCAAATCAATAATTGCAATTCTGGTATCCAGCATAGATCAAAGAAATTATGAACTCTTACCTCCGTCAACAGTATTGCTGCTATTCGGTCTTTGATGAATCTAAGGACCAGGGCACGATACCGTTTCCCTTTCGGCTGCCTTCTCAAGTATTCCAATATCCAATAACGAAGACTGCTGCTGGAGAGCCTCCTTACAACTCTGGTTGTCATGTTTACTGAAGACGCAATGCCTTCTAGCTCCCCAGCTGAGAGAGGAAGAGGATCACCACTAAGAAAGGCCTTTACCTATATATACAACAAAATGAACATCAGAACCTCACAAAATGTTCTTGCCATTTTAATCATGCACACACCGCTAAGGCTCAAAGCTACATGTTGCAGAATTAATTCATTAACATGGTAGACAAAAGGAGAAAATAACTGCACGCATAAAAATTACTTGGTATGGGAAAACGAAAGAATCAATTAATGAGAAAGCATTACGTACATACTTGCATGAACAAAAACAACTCTATGTAGGGTTTCTATCCAAGCTCGATTACAATGTAGAAAACAATCCATGAATATCATATAGGCATTGCCAAGTTGCAATTCAAGAATGTCTAGCCCAATAGATAAGGCTGAACACTTTCATTTGTCACAATTGCAAAAATCTTAGCAGCACTAGTAATTTAAAGAGCTCACCTGATAATGGGCTGCGAGATCCATATATCTTCTAATAGGGGAGGTAAACTGAACATAGCCTGGAAGTCCCAACACCCCATGGCGTATAGGATTCCTGAAATCCATTTCAGCTGCACGCATAGTTCGAACAATAGCAGCACTCCTAACGGGTCCTTCTGGAAGGTGTGCAAATGCAGAAGCGTCGATATTAGATTGAGGCTGTCCACGGTATGGTAAAGGGATGTTGTTATGAGAACCAAAAGTGGCTATAACTTCCCCACAGAGAATCATCATCTCAGAAACAAGCCTCATAGCTGCATCAGCCTGGTTTTCAACATACAGCTTGATTGACGGCTCTGGATGATCTGGATTAGTCACCTTAATTCGGGTTTCGATGGTGGCTGTGTCTATAGCACCCTGCAGAAACATTCCTTGTCAATTTTTGGTTCTTGAGAATCAGAATACGCTGCAGCACAACTGTAGACAATCTTCTTAAAACTCTAGAACCAACATGGATAAAGTCATGCAGAAGTAGTAAATAATTACATGAATGCCAGTTATAGGAGTTTTTAAATGTTGCAAGAAGACCTCATACGACAGCATCAATCTGAAGCTGCATGAGAGCAGCTTCAAATAAAAGAAGCAGAGCATAATGAGTGCAAACATAGAATTCAAAAAATCTCAAACAACATCTAGAATGCAAAATTGTGAATACAATCATGGGCCAGATACTTCTCATGAAGCGTTGAAGTACATAAGCAAGCATCTGACTGCAGCAAACGCAAAACCAAACATGGCCACTGTGCATTTTTCGAACAAAGAAGACGACTATAGGATCGAATTCGCTCTTCAAAAACTACTCGTCCCATACCTTCTGCCTGTTTCATATGTGTGGAACCTGGTCTTTTTCGGTTCCAGCCTCTCCCTCGAATACATAGGGTAGGTAGGCTGGGTGAGAAATGGTTCCTTCCCTCTTGCCAATAAACTTTTCCCAGCCGCTAGGTGATAGAAATCGCTCAGGTCAGTGAGGAGTCACTCACTCATCTACTCCAAAGACTCACTAAGACTAACCTATCTACAACTACATCCCCGAGCGGCAGTCAAACGGGGGCGTGAATGCGAGATGCCAGCGGAATTCTACAAGCACTTATGTAAAACACAGCCAACAATATACATGTAGCTGGGACAATAGCTCCTCTCAATAAGAGTGCGGTGGAGAAAGGTGAAACTTGCTCTTAATTTCCATCAACTGCCAAATAATTACACATACGAAAAATAATTTGAAGTTCGGCAGATAAGATGCTACTACCTGTTCTCGACGCCATCTTAACCGGAGTGCAGCTGCTTCAGAAAGAATTTTCAGTTCAATCTCTTCTTCAAGATTCAAATGAAGGAGCTCCGTAGCACTCTCATATGTCAACATATATGTCGGTTTGATGATTGAGTTTTCCACCGAGTATTCTGCAATGCTGCCAAATCCATTAGGTTAATGATTTTATTTAAAATGTTCATTTCTCAAGATTTTTAAATCCAAAGCATGACCTCATTTAGTAACCAGTTCGCTTTGAAATAATAAGTTCCTGATATCATACCATCTTCAAGATCCAGAAAATGAGACAAACAATTGACAGTTCATGACATATCATTTTTATACAGAAGGTTAAGCCAAGAAGCAACCCCAAATGAATATTTAAGAAACTTCTCAATAATACACCCAATAGAGATACAGTAAATCAGGATCCAACATTGAAAGCCCCAAATTCCTGTACTCCAGAACTGATGGGATAGCGGACAACAAAATTTTCAGTACAATTCTAATTAATAACTAACCTGCCATCAGAACGCAGCACAACAGACACAGAAACAGCATTACACAACCTTCCTTGCTGCAGACTCATGCCTTCCATAGCCAACCTCTCAGGGAACATTGGATATGTTGCAGTAGGCAAGAATATTGAAGTTCCTCTTCTTCTTGCATCCCTGCAAAGAAAGCAATATTAAAATAATACTTCACAAAGATATCACTGAAATCAACATTTTAGGCATAAGATGATGTACTTGTCTATTATGCTTCCTGGCTGAACTAAACTAGTAGGATCTGCAATATGTATCCAAAGTTTAATCCGGCCGTCCTGCAACCTTGTTGCACTCAATGCATCATCAAGCTGCAACAGTCATGCTTTAGGAACATTGAGAATTATTGTAGAAAATTGCATTTTTGAACTCTTAACACACAGTCAAGCACACAAGACATAATTCTCCCATGAAACCACAATGTATAACGCACCTCATCAGCCTCATCAACATCAATCGCGTAAACCTTCAGGGAAGTCAGGTCTATTCTATCAGCCTAAGCACCAAAACAACAGTAAATCATTGGTTGATAGCATATATAAAAAAATGGACAAGAACGAGTTTAGAAAATAAAAATGCTTCAGAATTGTGTAGCAATGAACGTTTCTATTATGGTTCTAGACAAACCAAAAGGTTTTCAGTGAAACCAAAAGTTTTGCACAAATAGGAAAAAAAAGACGTTGGATTCCAGTTAAAAAAGTTCTCCTTTATTTCTAATATAGAACCTTTTTTTAATCAAGAATCCTAGTTTGATCAGCCCCCAAGGTCTAGCTTGAATGACAAAGGTGGAGGATTTGTGGCTTAGGTCGCAGGTTCAAGCCCCACACCATGCAAAGCAAAGCCCGGTATTTAAGTGGAGAAGGGTAGAGGGGTGGGCCCATTATTCACGAGTTCAGAAGGCTGTGATTGGTCCAAAGGGCGGTCACAGACGGATTTCTCGGTTATCGAAAAAAAATTAGAATCCTAGTTTGACCAGATTCTCCTCCAAAGCCATTGGAGAAATTTCTCGGGCGCAAAAATAAAGCTAATGGTCACATATTCTCTTTGCCGAGGTATATTGGAAACAACCTTTCTACCCACAAAGGTAGGAATATGGTCTGCTTACATCCTATCCTCCCCTTACCCCACTTGTTACATCGGGTATGTTGTTGTGGTCACATCTCCCCCCTCCCTCTCTGTGTATCTGTGCGCGCACACAAACTTTTTAATCAGCATGTAACACCTTTTGCTGTTGACAGATAGGCAAAGAGATGAATAAACATGACAAGTTTGCTAGAACTTGGATATTATATAAATCAAAATTATTTCATAGACGTCACACTAAGACGTACTGGAAATTATGGTGTTCAGTGGCTCAATTATCTTGTTTTGACATACTGTCACAATCCTCTATACAAGTGGAACTTTCGCTTTCACCAAAAGTACAAAGAAACATGAAATAAGAAGAATTTGGAATTTTACAAAATGCAACACTAAAAAAAGCTAGACTCAGAGGAATTCACACTCAATCTGTAACACCGCAGTCCAAAGGCAAAATAGTACAGTCAGAATGGCAAAAATATAGATACATACGTTGATATCACAAGTAAAAAACTTAAAGGCAACAATACCTCATCAAGGTCAGTCGATGTAGACAAAAGACTCTCTGCGGCCGATATAATCTCATCCCGATGATCAGTAGGGAGGTTCAACTTTAACAAATCGAGATTTACATGTACAGGAAAATACCCAATATCTATGAGGAGATTCACTGCTGCAGATGAAGTCTTTGCCTGTCCCATGGCTTTCAAAATCTAGAAGAAAGGAAGACAAACAACATGATACAGGTTAGTCTTTTAGTTTTCCGACCTTTCATAAAGGAAAGCTGAGCATAACCTAGCAACTCAACAGGAAAGCAGCACAAGTCCTTCAGAATGGCAGTAAAAACACAGCCTAACTTAAAAAAGATAATAATTGTGATTCTCAAATAAATTCAGGAGACTTTTCATCCAATAGCCAAAGGTTTTTTTTGTGACAAGATATCCAATAACCAAAGGTTAAGGAGGTAATTAATTACCATCCCAGCTGTTTTCTTTTGATCGTCATTTTTGCAAGAATCAATGGCAAAAGCTTCAAGAGACTGTATCTTGTGCCATGTTTTCTCTTCAGCCTTCCAAGAAGATCTTGGGGGTTTGTCTTGATAAGGCATTTGTTTAGCAGATCGTAGAAACTGTATAAGTTCCTCAAACTCCTTCTCTGAGGCCTCTTTAGCAAGCTTCCTTCGCAAAAGTTCATCCACCTAAATTTTTAGGCCAGGCAGTTACTTGCATTGAAGAGAGATAAGCAAAATGAGGCATTCATATAGCAAAGTAAGAATACAGAGAGAAAATCTTAGCGAAGCAACCATGAAAGATGGGAAGTTTCAAAGGCAAGTCTTCAGGTAACTCTATACAATGTTATGAACTGATGGAACAAGTAAAACACACAAGTACGCATGCATGTGTATTGCGCGTGGTAGTGGAAAGAGGAATAATTCATTGATCTTTACTCAAACATTTAATACACACACACAAATTATATCAAAAGAAATTGGTGTCGAAATATCAGGTGTAAAGGAAAATACTTGATGAACTTACTATTATAAAAGTTACATTATATTAATACTACATCATAAGACTGATGGAAAAAAGTTACAATTATTTAGGCTCTCTGGGTTTAAACACAAATATCCACAATATGATCTTTTATACGATAATAATTCAAAAATTATCTAAACATACAGGTATCAAAATATCTATCTATCTATATATATGACTGTAAAAGAGAGAAACTATAAATGTAATCTTTTTGCCGGTTTTACACGTTTCTTATCGAATAAAGAGGAACATTGGAGCAATGGGAAAATTGTCTCTCTGTGACCTATAGGTCATAGTTTCAAGCCGTGGAAGCAGTCATTAATGCTTGCATTGGGGTATATATCACAATCTTTCGGTGCAGTGTGGCCTTCCCCCGACCCTGTGTGAATGTGGGATGCTTTATGCATCGGGCATCCCTTCACTAGTTTCTTATCTAATATCCGGATGAACTTTACTTCTTCAAAGTCCAGTTAGTTTGTACACAGGTGGAAGTGCATGTGTTAGCCGCTATTATTTAACATTTGAGCAGATTGCCTGAATGGATTATATCAGATTACAAAGATGATCCCATTCATATAAAGCTAAACAAATCATGCTCCATTGAAAGCAATCAAGATCTGCCAAAACACACCTATCTCGGACCTTCAATCCAGGATCAATCTCTGAAACAAATACCAGAATAGAAAAGAATAGGAAAAGCTCATAGAAGAGAAAATGATATACATAAAAGAGATGGGAACGATTAACATATAGAACACAAGAAAATGTCCAGTCATCTAAGACCAAATGAGAACAGATGATGCATTTTCAGTTGACCAAAATAGCTGATGGAAGATTGTATCACCTGGTTAGCAGTCCGAGGTCCATATACAGAAAAACCTTTTGACTCCAGAACTGCAAAGTACACCTCATCTCTTGATAACAGCAGGTGGGCGCAATAGGTCTCAAGAGGCTCCGCACTACCAAAAATCATCTGGTAGGACAAAAGAGGGTCATTAAAAGAACAATCAATGTCGACATCATGACTTCCAGAGAGATTACCTCAGCTAGTTCTTGAACTGTTACTGATTCATTTTTCTCAAGTAGCTCATTCCATGCAAATTCAAGCAGTGCTGGATCCTATCAGTGGGCACTAAAAAATTCAATCTTTATCCTAAAAAAGAGTACAGAACTGTGTATTGTGTCTCGTTAACGTGTAGAAAGAAAATTCAATTAAACAACAAGAGACAACCAACCAAGTTATCATGAGCTTTCTGTACAAATTCTGATATTTCTGTGGGCTCAAAATTTTCTGCACCAGGAACAATAAAAGTCACTTGCTGTGGCTTAATAGAGGCTGTAATCCCATTCTGCATCATCAAAAACCAATAAAATAAACTAAAAATGAATCAGTGCCTAAGCAGCAAATAAGCCTAGTAATCCAGTAAAACGAACTCTTCAAGTATTTCTATTTACACCTGATCAGAGACCATCCAATTCTTTTTTCCATCAGGTTTAAGAGCAACTGCTAGCAACAACCTTTCAGAATCCTTCTTGAACTCCAGCAACAATCCTTTTTGTAGTGTCCCTTTCTTCAACTTGTCCTCAAGCAGCTCTCCTGTGCTTACTGATTCCAGCCTATAAAAGATACCACAATAACCACTCCTGATTTTAGACCTCAAAAACAACAATTCTAACAAAAATCGTGTAAAACTAAGGGCTTTTAACACATTTGGCTACTCGACCAAAATAATTACAGTCACTAGCCAAATATATATGTGTATATATACATATACACTAATTATCTATAGACTATGTTTACCATATGTAGATATTCTAAATAAATAGATACTCAAACTTGGCCTCAACTGGTAAATATGCGCTCAAACTTTGAGAGTGAACATCTAAACACTCCATCTTAGTCTCAAGCAACAACTAAACACTCCAACTCGTCCAAGCTATGTCTCATGGACACACGACACTAATGTGACACATAAATTTTGGAGGTGTGTAGATAATCATTTTGTAAGTTGAAGAGTTCAATTGACATAGTCAAAATAAATTGAGGTGTCTAGCCGTGCATACTCAAAGTTGAAATGCTAACTTGTAGGTTGAGGCCAAATTTGAGTGTCTTTGTTTATGTATTATAACCTATGACTTATACAATATAGAATTAATATACCAAAATAAAATACATTTTCAGTAGAATTCATAACGGTACTACAAAATGAGCAGAAGGTACTTGCTAGTAGCACGAACTCTGCCACGTTTGTGTATCGAAGCAAGCTCTTCCATAACCATTTCGACGAGGTTTTGAACTGAATAGTTCCGAACGGTGACATGGCTGAGAGGATAAGGCACACAACGGAGAAATGAATGTGAATTCGAACGGTTTCTTTGTCGAGAAGAAGCTGTTAATTGACGGACACAGCGGCACCGGCGGGAGACGGCGAGCGTCGGCGTTGCGGCGGAACGGAAAATTACGCAGCTGTTCATGGCGCGAACCGCCATGGTGTGTGTTCGGGAGCTAGAAATTGGTGGTTGAGATAGTTTGAGAAGTCATGTGTGTATAAGCAATTGGGGATTTGGTTTTAGAAGAGGCTTTCGTTAGTTTTCTCTTTTTCTTTTTAAATGTTCAATCGTGGTTCGACTAAATTTGATATTAAAGTATTATCAAATCCAATTTTACATGTAGCATTTGAAATTTGTTAGCATTGCTATGACTTGAAATCGAAATCTATGATTAGTTCTTGTTGTATTTATAGTAAATGATATGAAATTTTTATTTTATCGAAATGACTTATCTATAAAAAAAAACATCATTCGAGAAAAGGCCGACAAACCCGACCCACTTCCCTTTTCTCAACAACAAAAGGATCATAAACCATTTCAGCAAGTTTTATTTAAACAAGTATTTGATTCACTATTGACATTAGAAAAGCTTTCAATGTGAACTTTTTTATACTATATAAGAATGTTGTCCAATACAAAAACAAAAATAACAGTAGGATTAAATGTTTATGTAAGATTTCTGAAATGGCATCAATATACAAACAAATTGTAAGTGTGATGGCTATTCAACGGCAAAGCTGAGTACACAGTCCCTGGATCTTAGACGTACTTGGATTCGACAATGGATAGGTTCTCGTCTTGTTACTGTTGGAGCACGTCAATGTGAGCTGGTTAATCGTTTGCTCGGACTGCAAGAATGAAAACAAGTTCAACTCGCCAAATCACCAACATCATGAAGTCTAAGCGACTTAACACGCAAAAATCCTTAAAATTTCATTAAGATTTTATTTTTATAGGAAGTATGGTAGTGCAACTTTACATCCTGTGGCTATGGAATTGGAAAATGAACGTTTCATGTCATGACAGTGAAAGGAGATTTTTTCAGTTTTGTGAAAATGAGAAATTCAGTAACTTCTTACCATACAGGAAACAGGCTCTGTGTTGCAGCTCCACCTTGAAGTGGGTAGACAACTCATATAATGGCACCAAGAACAATGATCATTTAAATCTACTCCGCGGAAAAGCATGACCAAGCCACTAGTGAACCTGCAGCAAGGAGAACATAAATTATTTACCACATGTACAGCTAAAACATATTGCTTTCAACTAGTGAAGTGACCAAGTCGGATCAAATTCAGAATCTTCCTTGTCAAAAATGGCCATATTATTTAACCATCTGAAGTGTTTGCCACTAAAGATCTGCTGCATGTACGTGCTTAATTCTAATTCTTGGTTCTTGTGGACCTAAATTACACATTTTTGCGTACCTGATACAATATGATCAGATATATCTGAAGTTTATCGTTTAACGGCTATTGTTGTCAAAACCAAGGGAATGGAACCATGAAGTAATCGATAACAGCAGAGTAGAGTAATGGGACCTATATACTACAAATAACATGTCACTTGCACGTCGTGGAGACTGCAGTTGCTTGGCAACAAATAAGTGATTCACTAAGTCGAGATCCATTCATCAAAAGGTAATTGATAAGTATCACTCAAGTCAAGGAATGAAAACAACTTGGTTTTATTTATCTGTTTTTTTATAAGTAGAATGAATACAGCTTAGTGTTACAAGCATTTGAAGGCATAAAATTAACAGAGAGAGACATGCTAAGGGGTGCTCCTCCTACCAACTACCGTCACTTCCTTCATGGCCCGTGCTACCCCAAACTAAGTGGGTCAAATGATAAACTCGGAAATCTGGTCTATCTAAACTTTGGTACTCAACCCTCTATATCCTGGGAAGTCAAACCCCGGTCCTTGGGGAAGTAGTAAGAAAAGTTTCATTATCACTACTTATTAGTAGTACTTTGTCACTAGACTTAGACCCATAAGGCTCATAACAATAGCAGATATAACCAGCACCAACAGCAGAAACTTGTCTAGGAATGAAAATTCAACATATTTTCTTCTTTTTCGCTTTTAGTTTCTCAAACTAGGGCAGAAACGAAATAAAAGAGATGACAAAATGGCAAAAAAGGACTGGTAAAAAGAAAGTTAACATGATATAAAAATGCAAAATGTGTGAATATTAAACACACTGTAGTTTAAATGACCCACTATCAAAGATATATATAAAAACCTATTCTGCAGCCTAATTAAAACATGACAGAATAGGAAAAACAGGGTGCAGCACCAACGAAACTTACCCAATTATCAAAAGAATAAGAGAAACAACCCATAGAACCATTTGATACATCTTGAATTTTGGTTTAGCCGATGCTGAATATGTTCTGGATGCATATTTCTGGCTCACCCAGCCAAACTGGGGCCGGATCAGAAATACGAAACCAAGAAGAAAACCAGACACAAATCCTCCAATATGAGCGAAGTTGTCAACGTGTGGGAGAAGTCCAACCGCCAGATTTATAATAATGATAACCACAAGGGTCACTAAAACTGCAATCTGCAGAAAAGGGGAAACAAGAAGTCCAAGGGCTAATAAGATGATTTCTCTATCAAGTGAGCAGCAAGCCGATCATTAATGGAAGGTGTGAACTGTGATGAGAACTGTTTGATAAATACCTTATTGGCATATATGGTCCAATTGATTATAAGCTCTGAAAGCATGCTTCCCAGCAACCCAAAAAGTGCACCAGAAGCACCAACAGATATATTTGACTTAATAAATAGAGCTGAGAACAAACTGCCACCAAGTCCAGCGATGATATAGAGCACACCAATGCGTACTACAAGACAAAACAAGGATAAATGAGCAAACAGTAGTCTCAGCTACTTCTGAATAACAGGTCAGAGATCACATATACCAACACAAGTAAGATTCAGTTGAGAACCCAGAGGTGGATCTAGCTCTTCACAGCAGTTGCAATCAAATTCACTGCAGTCGGCTAGTAAACAGACTTGAGTGTCTAACAGGACAAGGCCAGACTACTGTTTTGGGGAGTGCTTACTTCCATAAATCTCAAATGTGATAATTCAACTGAATCCTCTTGTGCAAATGGGCATCAAGGGACCAAACGTTATATATGTCATGCAAATGAGAAAATAACACTTTCAGATCAGAGCATCTTTCTAGTCAATTGGATCCATTGAATTGTTCAAACACGTCTTTTACCGCCAAAAAGAATTAACAGGAGAAGAATATCCTCTAAAGAATGACGCAAAAGGAATGGCCACAAAATTTTGGTATCAATACTAGCCTCAAAGTTGGGAATGGACACAAAACTTCCCCTTGGGAAAGCAACTGCTTAGGACCTGGTCCACTCAAGCTTCTATTTCCAGATGTTTTCATACTGAATCAACAACAAAGAGCTAATATCAATGAAGTTTAAAGAAACCAAGGCTGGGACCTCAGTTTCAGAAGGCTTTCAAATGACTTGGAGATGTATATATTCATAGAATTCCTCAACATTCTCAACCTCTTCAAAAGAATCTCACTAGAACAAGATAGACTATGGTGGTTGAGAGACAGTTCATGTATCTTTTCATTCAAGACAGCATATCATATGAGGAAGAACAACAACCTTAATGTGTAGTGGTTCTGGAAGCACTTATAGATTACCAAGATATCATACAAAGTGGCATGTTATGTTTGGTTAGTAGTTAAGAGGGCCTGTGTGACACAAGGCAGACTGCAGAGGAATGTACCTTTGCTCTATTTGCCATCTACATGGAGGAAATGCAGAAACAAATAGTCATCTTTTTTTTGCACTGTAAGGTGACTTCTCAATTGTGGGACATATTTCCAGCTATGATTAATTTGAGCTGGACAATGCAAATGAATACACTAGATATGCTAGCTAGTTGGAGTAGAAAAGGAGGAACAAAAGCTTAAAAAAGCTAGTTGGAGTATGATCCCAGGCTGCATATGATGGACTATCCGGAAGGAGAGGAATTCAAGATGTTTTGAGAACAAAAGCTATCCTATCCAGAAGATAAAGTTTAATTTGTATTCTGCTTTTGCATTTTCAGTGGAAACAAGAGTATATAATCGACACAGTCACAGAGAGTCACTATAGTTTTTGTTAAGTTAGCCTTTTTATGTAACTTATATTTTAGTTCACTTCCCATTTAATTGCGGCCTCCACAGGCGCTGTTGATCTTAATACAAAAATGTTACCATTTCATCTTCATCAAAAATATGTTACCATTTTTTTTTAAAAAAAAAGAGGCAAAAGGATTTTCTGAAAATGTGCCTGTTTAAGCAGTGTTATCAAAGGCGAAAAGCGCAAAATAACTCTAAGTTCTGTGAGGGCTTAAGCGCAAATAAAGAGTGGGCTTTAATGAAAAAATGTGCAAAGGGAGAAAAGAAAATAAATATATAATTTTAGTCCAAGACCAATAATTATAAACATGAACGATAAATATATGACCGAAGAAATTGAGAAAAAATTATAATAAAGTGAAATATCAATTATTTAGTGTCACTTCTTCATACGAGGCCCATTGGCAAGTAAATGTTTGCCTTAGAACCTTGATGACGACATTGAAGCGCACATAAAGCGAGTCGAAGAGCTCAACAAGTTTTGAGTCTCGCTTCAGGGCTTAAGCGCGCTTTTGATAACACTGTGTTTAAGTGAAAGATATTTTATTATAGAAAAGAGAAAGTGATGTATTTGTTTAGCGTTGAATACCTGAAACTTTTGCAGAAACTTTTTTTCAATGAAAACTAGAAAGCAGAGGTCCAATATATCTGCTGCACTAAACAAAATTGCAGGAGAATTGATATTACTTGCTTTCTTTTACCTTTATTGCAATCTATTGGGAAAGACAAGGCACAGGAAGCGGTCAAGTGCTTTGCAGGAGAGTAAAGCTTCAGCGCCAGATGATTCACTTCAGCATTTTTCCAGCTGTCTTGGAATATAGTCAAAGACGAGGAGATGGTAAATTGAGGCTTTTCAGGATATGGAAGAATTCGAAAAAGAGTCCCAACACCTCTTTTGTTGTTCCAAAAATAGAGGGTGCCAAGGGTATCAAGGATTATAACCTATTAACCTAGTGTAAGGAATCTATAAGATTATATGTGAAGTGTTTTTTTGATAAAGACGATGATGTCCAAAGTGTTACCCAATAAACTAAAGAAGGTCTAGATAAGACGGTATCTATTTCGCAGAATGTTTTTGGGGAAGGGGGACAAATTCCTAGATGCAGTATAGGTGGCAATGAACTAATGAAGTGGTTGATTCAAAGAAGAAAGCAAGGGAAATCAAGGATTTTGTGCAAATTGGATCTTGAGAAGACCTACAATCACGTAAACTGGAAGTTCTTGATTTTATTAGGTTGAAGAGACTTTGGTGCAAGATGGAGGAAGTGGATCAACTGTTACATTTCAACAACTAGGTGTTTGGTCCTAGTGCTCGGCAAACTGTTTAGTTTCTTTGGTGGTTCGAGACGAGTGGGACAAGGCCAGCCCTTTATCCTCTATGTTGATCATACTAATGATGGAAGAGCTGAGCAAGGTGGTGGATAGAGCTGCTGTAGGAGGTTACATGAGGGTTTTTTCACAGCGATTGATGGACATAGTACTGTAAGCATGTCTCACCTATTGTTTGTGTATGACACTTAGTATTTTGTAATGCTAACAGAGCTCAGTTGGCTTACTTGTGACAAGTGTTGACATTGTTGAGAATGGTTATAAAAGGCGAAAACATCCCAGGCCAGTTAGAAAGGTGGAGAAGATTGAGGTCATACTTCTTAGCACGTGTGTTTAATTGCAAGGTGGGGCTCTTCTACCTACTTGGTATACCACTAGGAGCACCAGTAAGGACCACAGTATCCCCGTGATAGAGAGGGTATAAAGGAGCCCATATGTTGGCAAAAGAGATACTTATCCAAGGGGAAAGGTAATGTCAACTAAGAGTACACTATCAAGTATCCCGACATTTTTCATATCCTTGTTCCATGCTCAATTTAGTACTCAGTAGCACAAGAAAGTCAAAAAACTTAAGTGGAATTTCCTATGGGATGCTTCAAGTGTGGATAGGAAGTTCCACTTGGTAAAATGGGAGACAAACAGTCACGAAACCTAGGTGTTCAAGTCGACTTTGGGATTAATGATTTGAAGGTAATTAATAAGAGTACAAGACGCTATTTGGGAAGTGTCTATGGAGTTTGGTATAGAGGAGAATGCTTTTTGGATGGCGTAACCACAAAAATATGGGATTTCAGAAGGGGGGTTGGAGGACTAAAGATATCACACTTCATAATGAGTGTGGACTATGTTAGAATATCCTGAAGGGGTATGAAGAATTCAATGGGAATGTATCATTCAGGATGGATGATGGAAGTCGGGTAAGTTTTCAAGGACAACTGAATTGCTTCACAAACGAAGTACTTCACAAGTTAGCCATGATGAATGGAGATGGGACGGGAAATAATGGTATCTTCTTTGCATTGTATCTCTATATTTTTGGTGTAAAGAGATAGGATTAAGGGATTCAGATCAACTTTTAGAATTCTTAGGATCTTTGTAAGTATTATGCTTTTTTTTTTCTCCTGATTTTCTAAAGGTCCCAGCATATCCTTAATGCTGAAGAACACAATGTTTAACCAATTCTCAAAAAAAATAATGGTATCTTCTCGTTAAGTCATATTATGAGAAGCTTCTGAGACAAGAAAAATGTGTTTTCCACTAGGCAACCTTCAAGGGGGTGATCTTGACGATTGAGAATTAAAGAAGAGATACGTAACTTAACTTCATGGCTAGCTGCAAGGGGTGATCTTGACAGTTGAGAATTTAAAGAAATGAATGATTACTTATGTTGATGCTTATTGTATAAAAGCACAGGAGAAGGCATGAATCATCTCCTTTTACATTGTTAGATGGCACCTCGCTAATAGCGGAAAATAATGAGATGGTTTGGACTTCAATTGGTGATGTAATGTACTATTAAAGAAGCAATGTTTAGTTGGATTCTTAAAGAACGGCAGAGTACACCCACAGCATGAGATGTTGCTACTTTAGCACTTATGTCGATCATAAAGAGGTAGAGAAGAGGAAGAGTTTTTCATAGAGGAGAGAGATTTTGTACACTAGAGGAATAACCTCTTAACCATATAATTTTTGGTGCATCCATGAGGTTCTTAGGTTCTTATATGTATAGAAGATTGTCTTTTGCAGAAAACCATATTGTACAAGGTTTCTACTTTTTGGTATATTTCTGGTATGTGGGCTCATTTTGAAATTTTATCAACTTTACGAGCAAAAATGTGAGATGCAACATTATCAGCAACATACTATATCCAAGTAATCATTACTGGTCAATAGGTCTTAAATTCTGCTTTACGAATTCTAATATCAGCAAAGAGAAGAATGAGCTTATAAATCTTGTGACTAACAAACGAATGAAAGTTGTAGCAACTAAGTCTCAGCTTCTAAAATCTTAAGTACTTTTGGCAATGCAACATAACGTCAAATGTGAATTTGCTATAAAGTACAAGTTCTTTAGATCTTTGATAGCACAAAACTTAGAGAAAAACAAAATGTAAAATGCAGGTGAAAGCTCTGGTATTTACAACATACCAAATCCAAACTCCCGCTCCAGCCGAATGCCAATCACTAGAAGACTCAGCATGTTGGCCAGTAAATGAAAAACACCACCATGCAACCACATGCAAGTAAAAAGACGCCATCCTTGATGTTCGCGGACCACCTTATTCACATCTAGAGCACCCATCTTCTCTAGCCTAAACAAAAAGGAACAGATATACAGCTTTATACATGTTTGATGTTTATCTATTCCATGTAGCTTAGTTTAAGCAAGAAGAATCAACTCACTAACATAGAAAATCAACAAAAAGAAAAATGAATGACACAAATTCATTCATCAACCTCAATGCAGTAAGAGATCAACAAGTTATAGTAATTTGATCATCAATATTGAAGTGCATGACTAGTCAAACGTACTGACTCATAGGTGATATGACGAATATCGGAAGTACTGAAAGAATTTTTTATAAGGATGTTAATGTACTAAAGTAGGATAAGTTAGACCTTTAATCACATGAATGGAAGTTCTTACAAAAAATCTATAATCTCTTAAATCTGTGCCGTTTTAGCAAATCATAAACACACCAGAAACAAATATCTATATAGTCAATACAAGCAGGTTGGGTTGTGGTTAAATTGATATTAACACACGGACAATAACTAAGGTGCTTCACGCATTCTCAATAAACAACAACTCTGCCATTTGACATGAGCCTTTTTGGTTTGCTTAGAGATTGCATGTAGTGTGGGAATTTATGGAACAGTGTGTCAAAGGCACGCTTAAGCCCTAAGCGAGGCTCAAAACATGTTGAGCGTTTTGGGTCGCTTAATGTGCACTTCAATGTTGTCATCAAGGGGCTCTGTGACATACTTTTCCTTGTCAATGAGCAGTGGGTTCAAGATATAAAAAATAAAATTAAGATACAAAAAATAAAACTAAAATGTGGCAACAAGGATTTGAACTCGGGTTGGCTGGGAAAATTGAACCCTCTTCACCACTCGGACAAGGGTCACACTTGTGTTAGTGGGGTCAAAGGTTAATACATACATATATAATTTAAAAACTGATTTTATATATATATATATA
>NC_028645.1:4381830-4419802 GCF_001406875.1 Solanum pennellii
TATATATATATATATATATATATATATATATATATATATATATATAAGTGTTTTTTCAACGAAGTGGGTTCATATGAATCCACTTGACCCACTGTAGGTCCGCCCCTATCAATACAAGGAGTCCTATTTGTTGTTCAACACAAAGCGATCCAATAAGCAGTCTAACCTCTCTTCTTTTTCTTCCTTTTAACAAAGTCAACGGTCAAAACAAAATTAGATTGTGAATGCAAATATTTCATCTTCTGCAACAAGCTGTAGCATTCAAGTAGCCTTAAAATATGCATCATCCAATAAACTTTACAATAAGTTTAGCCTTACCGATGGTTCTCTCCCTAGAAAAGCTACCTCAAAGTACAATTTTACTACAAAGGGGTTATCGTGATCTGGTGCTCACAAAATTATCTTCAGACAAGGAAAAAGAACTCCATATAAGGTGAAGCAATTTGCCAAAAGATGCTGCATGTCTAAAAATTCAATTTCTCACTCTCTCTTGATGCAATATGAAGCTAGAAACTTAAGTGAAACTTATGGTACAAAGTGAAGCTAAGTACATTAAAGCACAAACTTCAATAAAAAGCTCCTTGTAGCTTAATTTGGATCCTCATAAAAGAGAAGGACAAAAGAATGTCTGGAGAGTTATCAGATACGGCACTGGAAGCAAGACCGAAAAGCATGCGAAACTCTCTGTGATCCCACTTACTTTCTGCACCTCCTGTGTGCCTAATTCAATCTGTACCACTTAAGTCCTTTTCTACAATTATCCAAGACAGAAGATTTGGTAGTCAAACCTCAGATGAGAGTGATGATCCAGTTCTCTTTCTACATAAGCTTCATCTAAATAAAGTTTATCATAGAGCCAAGGCTCTTGAAAACTTGATCAAAAAGGGCACATCTATAATCAAATTGAGTGTTATTTCATCTTATTCAAGCTTGATCAAACAACATGAACTCTACCACACACATAAGTGAACAAACCTTCAACATGTCATAAAATTGACACTTCCACAAGTTTCCCATCCTATCCATCCCTTAGGCTGCAGTGCTGTCCCTCCACTAATTAACCAGGCAACCTGCTACAGCCCACAAGTACAGGTGCTGGTAAACCTGCCCACCAACTTCTACCTGGAATATAAATGTTTTTCTCCTACAGCTCAACCACTCAGCCATCCCTTTATTTTATTTTTTTGATAAACTTGGTGTCCTGATGTCCGAGCCAGCTTGCGCACACTTCGACTAATTCCAAGGGACACTCAACCACCACCCACCAGCAACAAGCAACAGGTAACTCTGTCCACCAATGCTAAGACGGCTGGGAAAAAATTACCTGATATTTTATCTTTGCTGACTGGGATTTGAACCTAAAAGCTCAAGATGCTCAATTCACTTCATTGATCACTAGCCCTTACCCTTACGAAACTCCCAATTGATTTCCTCTTAAAGAGAGGATCATGAGTACACCATAAAGCTTACAAATTTCACAAACAAATACTCCAATCAAATTATAAAACGAAAAAACTAAAAGGACAAGAAAGAGATACATACGTGGTAGAAGAAGGCCCAAGAAGAGGATTTTCACTGAATGGCTGAAACGAAAACCTACCCAAAAATCCAGCATAACAAGAAACAGAGTTGTTGGGGCAATTATTCACATACATGGTCACCAAAAATGTCACTACATTGACTATAACAAAAGATGGTATCAACCATGGAAACCATTTCTTGAAATGCTTAATTTCTCTATAAAAAGCAGGTCCTCCTGTTGTTGTCATAGCTGGCTCTACTGGGTATACTGAGTTACCCCCTTTCCTTGAATGGACCTGGATTTGGATCTCCGGTTGTGAATGAGCTCCTCCGGCCATCTCGCCGGAAAATCAAGAATGCTGGAAATTGATGCCGGAAAGTTTAAATTCCGATTGTACACGATGGGTAGAGAAGAAAAAGGAGTTAACGTGGCTTTGAAGAGAGGATAAAGTCAAATTGATTGATTCATACGAAGATGATTAGCTTTGCCGACGAGCTGATAACTTCATACACTCAATACCTTTTGTAGCTTTTATTTTTTCTTCTGTTTTTTTGGGCAAATTATTATTTTTTTCCTTCTACTATAAATAGTTAAAAGTTATTTATTTGAATAATATCGTGCTTAAAGTCCTTAGAGTTTCAAGTAAATACGAATTATACACTATGTAATTATTGAATTAAAGATTCAAATTCAAAATATCTAGTTAAAGATGAAACACTTTCAATAATGCATCATAATTCATGTTGATAATATACTTTAATAGTAATGATCAATGTTTTATGTATATTCTTCTTTTTATTTTTATTTAATCTCAATATTTATTTTTTGAAGCTCGACTAATTAAGATCAGTATCAAAATAATTTACTTTGAGAGGTATTAAGTTTCTAATCAAAGATGACTTTATATTACTATTCAATATAGCGACCTTTAATTTGTTTGGTTGCTTTTAAAAGTAGCTTTTTTTGGAAAGTGTCATAAATTTTAAGAACATTTTTGAGTAATAATTTGTGTTGGTCAAGGTTTTTTAAGTATTTACTTTTAAAAAAAGTATTTTGTGTTTTAAGTGTATACTTTTCACAATTTAGGGACCAAATATGTGATATGTATATCTTTAATAAAATGAGTTCAAAACATAAGAACAAAGAGCAAAAACAGAAACCAAAAAATTGTATGGTTATTTTTTAGAATTTTTTTTGTTCATTTACGTAATTTATATCAAAATAATAAATACAATACAATATCTATATCTTACATTTATTTTTTAAATTTTTTTTTTAAAAAATAAATATTATATGAAGTAAATTAGGTTGTCCACGTGGCATATCTTCAGATTTTACTAGTGTAAAATGCTTTATCTATCAAATTGATTGTTGAAATTGTATTTTAATTTTTTTTTCATATGCAAATTTTTGTAATTCTTTCTTAATCAAAAATGATGTGATGATATATATACTTTGTTATTGTGGTGAGCACAAAGTTTTAAATAGTAGTTGAATCGTTCTAAGTTTGTCTATGCAAACACGTTTATAGCTCTATGATATATTATTTGGAATTTATTAATCATATTAATTTGATTTGTGTAGTGACTTATAAAGAAAAAGTATGTTGTATTAGAAATACCTTTTATTCTGTTGATTCAAATTAATTATTTTTATTAATAGCATAAACTAAGGTCATATTTGGGGTTATGCTTATGTGTTTTTTAAAGGGCAACTTTCACATATAGCAAACAAAAAATTCATATTTGTATGCTATAGCAAACTTTGCATAATTGCGCTCTATAGCAAACATAAAAACTGTATAATTCGCTATACATATACAAGTGTATAATTCGCTGGCCTATTTCGCTGCAATTGTATAATTCGCTATCCTATTTCACTGCAATTGTATAATTCACTGCCTATTTCGCTGCAATATTAAGTGTATAGCAAGAAGATATATGTTTTTCTTTCGCTTTGTACAAAAACAGAAACACAATATATACACTTCTGTTGTATAAAGCTAGAGAAAATTGTATTTCACTGCAATTGTATAATTCGTTGACCTTTTTCTCTGCAATATTTGAAGTAAAATGTTTGTAAATTGTATAATTAAGTGTATAACACGAAGATATATATTTTTGCATGTGTATATATAATTTTCTCTCGCTTTATACAAAATAGAAATAGAATTATACACTTCTGTGTATAAAGCGAGAGAGGCGAGCGAGAATGGAGAGTGGCGAGCGAGATTTCTGGGAGAGAGACGCTGGCAAATTTTAGCTAACGTTTGCTATGGAGCACAATTAAATCAAGAAAAAATTACATAAATTAATACATTTTAAAAAATAATTACTGATTTTAGCGATACTTTTTGTTTATTACCATTTATAGCAATGTTTTGTTAAATCTGTAATATGTATTAAAAGTGAATTATGTATGCAATATATATGAATTATAATTGTTTTTTTGAAATATATCATGTTTGTTTGGTAAAAAATTGTCACATTGTATTATAAGTGTATTAAAATGTGTGATAAATGTATTATTCATCAATAAAATTTGTATTATATGTGAATAATAAATTATTTTTTGTAATATGTATTAAACTTGTATTATAAATGAATTAAAAGTGATCAAGTGAAATAAAAATATTATTGCTATAAATGGTAAATATTTTTTTAATATAGTATATTTATGTAAGTTTCCTTTAAATCAAACCCTAGCTATTCCATTTATTTTAGGTTATTAGTTTGCTATTATATACAATTTTCCCTTTTTTAAAACAGATTTATAGTTTCATCTTTGAGTAAATGATCAAAAACATTCCTCAATTATATCTCAAACTTAAATTACATCCTTAGACTCTTCTAAAAGATTACAACTTATATTCCTCTATTAGATATTTAGATTATGTCCAGAAACTAACAACTTCAATAAAAAATTGCGATATCTCTTCTTAACCTCGGACATGGATCAATTCATATATTAATATATATGGCGTCTCAATTGTAATATTTTTATGAAGTACTCTAATTGGATACCGTCGATTATATGTTGTACTCAATTTTAAAATTTTGCACATGTATTCGTTTTATAACAATTATCAATATGTGATAGCAGAAAATACAGTTAAAAGTTAACATTAAATTTTTTTATATACACATGATTGAAGTTTTTTATTTTTATCTGATCAATTATATATAACTGAATCTAATGAGTATTTTTGTCCGAAATTCATGCATATATAGCCAAAATTTAACTATTTAGAAAATAAAATTAACGTGCATATGACTAAAGCTTAATTATTTTTACCTAATGTAATACTTCAAACATGCTTATATGATATTGTTCCAAATGAATGAACTTTAAATTTTTATCCATTAAAAAATATCACTTAAGTCAATAATAATTCTAATTAATTATTTGTGCACTTTGATTCATTCGAACCGAAGCGATTGACTTTTATCATATAACTAATGCACTAGCAATTGGATATATCCATCTAGGTTACAAAACAAAAATGGATTTTTTTTTCCAAATATATATATATATATATATATATATATATATATATTTTACTATGAAAATTTATAATAACCCCAAATACGTAAAAGTAACATATATAAATTGTTTAATTAATTGCTTCTATTTGACACATTCATCTAACTTTCAGTAAATTTGTATTAGTTGGAACATTCTCCATAGGGTCGTTGTACCTAACCCAATGTATTTTGCAACTAACTAATTGACTTAGTTTATTTTATATTTACTTTTTTCATTTAAAGCAATTTTTTTTATTATTAGTTGCTTAATTTGTAATTTTTTATATTATATATACACACTTATTTTTTCTATTGAAAACATAGTTCACCTGCTTTTTGACACTTCTAGATTGTCAAGCTTTAACTTGAAAACAAAACAATATTTTGCTTTATATACTTAACTCCTACCTAAATTACTTTCTCGTCGCGAATCATCTATCGTTATTCTAAATTACATTAAAAAAAAATAATCAAATTTGAGATAATTTGATTATTATGTATTCACTCGATTATATTTTTCTTTTAAAAATTACTTTATTTTATTTTATCTTTTAAAAGTCAATTTATTTTTTGTCAAATTAATTTTCATGGTCATTATTCGAGATATTAGTGAATTGATTTGGTCCTGCATGAATTATGGTGCGAGAGACATTCAATTACAAAAATCAATATTATAATTATTACTTTTTAGAAGTATTCAACTTTAATATAATATTTTTAAAATTTAATTATTTGTTAATCTAATTAGCTTAAACTTGAAATGCTTAATAAAGTATTTCAAAAAATGGAAGATTATCCTAAAACATGATTGATTCAAATTGCAATGAAATAGACAAGTTAAGAAATAAATAATTATCTAAGTTTTTTAATTATAATACATTAATAAAAAAATCAAAAATATGTGCATAGTTAGTTAGAGATTAACAACAAATTATTTAGAAAACTTAACAAATTAATTAATATTGTAATACCTCAAAAAAAATTGAGCTAAAACTTGAACCATCCTTCGTAGTGAGTAAGTTTTTTCCAAGAAATTTAAAATTTCGTTAGTATTAAGGTCATGTCACTAGGTGTAGCACCTTGAGTTCTAAAAGAACTAAATTGGAAATAAAAAAAATCTGAAATTTGGAGAGTTAAGCTAAGTATGAATTTTGGGTCAATTTCAAATGACCATAACTCTTAGCACAAGATAATTTAGGTGTGCTACAAGATAACAAGGAAATATCTTTGAATTATCTTTTCAACGCCGCCAAGTTTGCTAAATTTCGAGTTCGGATGAGTGAGATATTGCCTATTGAAGTTAGGTTGACTGGTTAAACAAAGTTAGCCGAAAATAGTGAGGGGTATTTTGGTCTTTTCCTTACCCAATCAGATTTAATTCATTTTTAGTAATATTTTAGGTGTCTAATCCTATTAGGTTCAGTTTATAATTCTACCTAGGATTTTAGTAGAGAGTTCAAGAAGAGAAAAGAAGAGAAAAAAAAGGAAAGGATCAAACATTCGTCGAGATTCTTGCATGTTGAAGTGGATTTTAGCCATGGATTTGATCCCTAAGAGGTATGTAAGATTCCATAGTATTAGATTTGTTCATCCACACGCCAATCATGTTATTTTCAGCGTATTTTTGTTCTTAAACTTGAAAGATTAGAGTTCTTGATTTGTGTTCTTGTAGTTCATTCTAAAACTTGTTATGTTGGGATTTTAATGTTCTTGAGATGAAATTTAGTTATTTGAGTGTTTTTTTAGTATATTAGAGTGTAATTATGCTAAGTAATCAAATCCAAGTGACTAAGGAAGAAACTGTTCAATTATAGGCGAGTTAGAGTGAGAAAACAAGCATAAAAAGTTGTTGAAATTTTCTGGGTTGGGGCCTGGCTTGTCAAGCCAGCCAGAGCGCCCCAAATACTTCAATGAACTGTAGGGGCTGGCGTTCCGCGCCACTCAGAGCGCCAGGGTTGCCTGTCTTTACCCGTTCTTCATCATTTCGTCCGTTTGAGTTCTTCCAAAGGGTACATTTACTCCCATTTGATTCTAAACACTCTAGAGTACTCCTAAACACATAGAAATCATTCATAACATAAATCATAACCTTGAATTCATAATTTAAATTTACGGTAGGGTTAAGAGTCAAATTTTGAGAATTTTTCCTAACATTCTAAGGAAGTCTTTTTGAGTCCTTTTGTGGAGTCTTCTACAATTTCTAGTAACTTGTTTCAAGACTCGAAAAAGTGGTATGGAAGTGAGAAGAATGTACTCATGAGTCTACTTTTTCATCACGAGATCTTTCATATCATGAACCATAACTCTTGAATTCATAATTCACATTTAAGAGAGAGACAAGAGTAGAATTCAAAAAAGTCTTTAGTTCAATTGTGAATTCTTTGATATCAACTATTTATTTGAACTAAGTTTTAAGGAAGTAAGTATAAGCATGAGAAAATTTGTATACATGAGTTCCTTATTGACATTTTTGGCCCTTGAGTCGAGTAGTTCATGCCCATAAATTTATGAATTCTATGAATTGAGTATCATTGAGAGGAGTAGTATCTTCAAGTTCTAAGTCTCAAGTATTGAGTTCCTAATCCCCTTTGAGTTGTCTTCCTAGTCGTAGGACTTTACCCACAAAGTCTTTGAGTTGAGTAGTTCGTGCCCATAATTTCACATGAACCCTATAAGTCGAACAATCTTGAAATGAGAAGTGTCTTTGAGTCCTTCAATTGAGTAGTTCATGCTCATAATTTCGCATGAACCCTCTGAGTTGAGCATTTTTGAAATGAGTAGTATCGTTGAAGTTATTAAGTTTCAAGTATTGAATTCTATCTATAATTATTGAAAATCTTGTATCGAGTTGTTCACGTCCATAATTCGATATGAACCATATTTTAAGAATTCTTTTACAAACGTTTGAACTTTATTTTAAACTTAAGCTTTGAGTTGAGTAAATAGTAAAAGTAAAATTCATTTTCTTTAAAATGATATATGGGAACTAAGTGTTCCCAAGAGTAAATGTTTTCACATTTAAGATGAGAGGTAACTGAGATTTCCAAAAGAGTTTTGAGAAATAATGGGAACAATGATTTCAAGAGAGCTTTTAAGCTAAACTTTTAGTAATTATCTCAAACAAAATAAAGAGTTTTGTTTAACAAACAGTAAGTATATTCTGGGAGTAGTATTGAGCACCAATATGAGGATGTGAGTTCATATTAACTCAAGTCTCCATAAATCATGTAACCACTGTGGATAGAAAAGGGTCATACTTTTTAGATTATTCCTTAGTACCTTTTAGCGTAGACTAATTAATCAAGTTAGTGAGTTAGGTTCTATACCCCCGACAAGGTATAGGACGGTCCCTGGCAACGTGAGATAAAACGTTGTATCATCACTTAGCCTCATAGTGGTGGTTATCGGTTAGAGAATATCCTGCAGAAATTATATTTCTTTGTTATATGAGCAAATTTGAGTTTGTTATTAGGTAGTAGTATTGAGCACCAATATGGGAATGCGAGTTCATATTAATTCAAGTCTCCATAAATCATGTAACCATCATGGGTAGAAAAGAGTCATACTTTTTAGATTATTCCTTAGTACCTTTTTAGCGTAAGCTGGTGGATACACTTAGTGAGTTAGGTTCTATACCCCCGACAAGGTATATGGCGATTCTTGGCAGCGTGAGTTAAAACATTGTATCATCACTTAGGCTCATAGTGGTGGTTGTCGGTTAGAGAATCTCCTACAGAAATTATATTTCTTTATTATATGAGCAAAGTTGAGTTTGTTGTTGCGTTTTTTTTATATAAAACTAAGTTGTTCTTCACTATTCTAAAACCGTCCATTATATTGCAGATGTATTGTTTCTTTATATTGAGTTGAGTATCCAGAGTTGAGTAACTAGAGTTGAGTATCCAGAGTCGAGTATCATATCTTTGAGTTGAGTATCTAATATTTGGGTTGAGGTATCTTATTTTATTGAGTTGAGAAAAAGTAAGTATGTTTTTTTTATCAAGTTCAATTGAGTTGAGAAAAGGTAAGTGTTTTTTTTTTTTATCAAGTTCAAGCTTATGTTTATACTTTAGAACTTCCCTTACATGCTCGTACATTTCACGTACTGTGCCATTTGACTTGCATAAGTTACAGATATTCAGGATTAGCAACAAGAGTTTCGTTGATATATCCTAGAGTTCAAGTTAGCTATGGTAACCTTCTTACTTTCGAAGAATTTCATTTATTTTTCAGTTTAGTTAGGATGTCGTGGGTCTTGTCCCGACTTCCATCTTTGTTAGTTAGAGTCTTCATAGATAGTCAGTATGATTGAGAAGTCTGTATAATTTATTTTATCAAAGTTTTTAAAGACTTAAGTTGTCTATTTTATGACGAGTTGAATACATTATTTTATTCAGAATTTTTCATTTGAGTTAAAGTTTTATATTCAGTTTCATGAACTTTTATTCAGTTTTAAGTTTTATATGCTTAAGTTAGTGTTACGCTAGTAGTTAGCCAGGAAGATGGTTCGCTTGTGGACCAACAATGATTGTTGAATGCCGATCACGTCCAGGGTATATGCTTCGGTGATCACAAAAACTTTTTTTGTTCTTAATTAATTGTTTACTTTTGAATGACAAGCTTATTAAGAAAACAATTATTAACATATTAAATTTATAATTTTATCATATTAATTATAAGGTGGATGAATTAGAATTTAAAATTATCAGAAAATTGTACTTCAAAATTAATAAATTGATTTTGAAATATGACAAATAAAAATGGACTACGAGTATTAAATGTGGTTGTCTCTTTTATGTATGTATCTCCTTCATATTTTGTCTGCTCAGTGCTTTTGGTACTTCGTCTAATCTTTTGCCTCTTGCTAGAAATTGAGCACAGGAATGTAGGGAGGAGTATTTTTTCAAAGGGTGGTTTGCCCTCTCTGCAACTCAAACGATCTCTCATGTGAAAAAAAAGGAAAAAAAAAATCAAACAACCCTTCAAATTTTTGACTCAAAATGGCTCTATAAGTTATGGGGTTGAACTAAATTCATGAGATTTGGAGAATTTTGAGGTTTCAATTGATACTTGGCAAGAGAAATTTAGAGACCCGTATCATGGCGGGGCGACCCGGAATGCAACCCGAGGTTTGCAGCCATGGCTATGTTTCATTCTCTTCTCGTGTTATATCAACTATCCAAGCTTCACATTTTACTCTTTACAGCTTGTTTGGATAGTTGTTATCTGCTGTATTATGTTGTTACTCTAAAAGGGTGTGTTTGCATGAAGTAAAATGTTCTTTTTTTTTTATGATGAATTTCATTTTCATCATTGTTTGGTTACTAATGTTAGTCTTACCCGTATCTTGGCTTGGCAAATCATGGGATGGCCTGCAACTAAGGCTCTCTCTTTTGCATGCAATTGGTGATTTTGCAGCCATGGCGTGGTTGCCTTCTCTTTTATTGAGACAAGTTTTTGTTTGGAACAACCTCTCTAACATTGCAAGGGTAGGGGTGGTTTGTGTACGCGGTACACCCTACCTTCCTCAAACCCCACTTGTGGAACTGATGAGTTATAAGGAAGTTCAACTGTATCACAAAAAGATGGGTGCTTTATCTGTTTCTTAGATATAAGCATATGATATCAGAGAATTTAACCTAAGAATTCTTGTAAGACTACATTTATTCCAAAAGCACTTTGCTTTTTCAGTGAATATTGTTGATAGATAGATATGTAGATGGAGAATATGAGGCTATGATGATATTTTTTCCCTTGTTTTTTTGAGCAACTCAATAGGGCAACAAAACCAAGACTTATTTGACACCTTTCAATTAATTTTCTCATGTATCTACTTCATCTTTTGTCTGCTCAGTGCTTTTGGTTCTTCGCTTAATCTTTTGCCTCTTGTTCGAAATTGAGCAGGAATGTAGAGAGGAGTATTTTTTTCAAAGGTGGTTTGCCCTCTCTGCAACTCAAATGATCTCTCATATGAAAAAAAGGAAAAAATATCAAACAACCCTTCAAATTTTTGACTCAAAATGGCTCTATAAGTTATATGGGGTTGAACTAAATTCATGAGATTTGGAGAATTTTGAGGTTTCAATTGATACTTGGAAAGAGAAACTTAGAGACCCGTATCTTGGCGGGGCGACCCGGAATGCAAACCCGAGGTTTGCAGCCATGGCTATGTTTCATTCTCTTCTCTTGTGTTATATCAACTATCTAAGCTTCACATTTTACTCTTTACAGCTTGTTTGGATAGTTGTTATCTGCTGTATTATGTTGTTACTCTAAAAGGGTGTGTTTGCATGAAGGAAAATGTTCTTTTTTTTATGATGAATTTTATTTTCATCATTGTTTGGTTACTAATGTTAGTCTTACCCGTATCTTGGCTTGGCAAATCATGGGATGGCCTGCAACTAAGGCTCTCTCTTTTGCATGCAACTGGTGATTTTGCAGCCATGGCGTGGTTGCCTTCTCTTTTATTGAGCCAAGTTTTTGTTTGGAACAACCTCTCTAACATTGCAAAGGTAGGGGTGGTTTGTGTACGCGGTACACCCTACCTTCCTCAAACACCACTTGTGGAACTGATGAGTTATAAGGAAGTTCAACTGTATCACAAAAAGATGGGTGCTTTATCTGTATCACAAAAAGATGGGTGCTTTATCTGTTTCTTAGATATAAGCACATGATATCAGAGAATTTAACCTAAGAGTTCTTGTAAGACAACATTTATGCCAAAAGCACTTTGCTTTTTCAGTGAATGTTGTTGACAGATGGATATGTAGATGGAGAATATGAGCCTATGATGATATTTTTTCCCTTGTTTTTTGAGCAACTCAATAGGGCAACAAAACCAAGACTTATTTGACACCTTTCATTTAACTTTCTCATGTATCTACTTCATCTTTTGTCTGCTCAGTGCTTTTGGTTCTTCGTTTAATCTTTTGCCTCTTGCTCGAAATTGAGCAGGAATGTAAAGAGGAGTATTTTTTTCAAAGGGTGGTTTTCCCTCTCTGCAACTCAAATGATCTCTCATATGAAAAAAAGGAAAAAATATCAAACAACCCTTCAAATTTTTGACTCAAAATGGTTCTATAAGTTATATGGGGTTGAACTAAATTCATGAGATTTGGAGAATTTTGAGGTTTCAATTGATACTTGGCAAGAGAAATTTTGAGACCTGTATCTTGGCGGGGCAACCCGGAATGCAACCCGAGGTTCGCAGCCATGGCTATGTTTCATTCTCTTCTCTCGTGTTATGTCAACTATCCAAGCTTCACATTTTACTCTTTACAGCTTGTTTGGATAGTTGTTATCTGCTGTATTATGTTGTTACTCCAAAAGGGTGTGTTTGCATGAAGGAAAATGTTCTTTTTCTAAGGATGAATTTCATTTTCATCATTGTTTGGTTACTAATGTTAGTCTTACCCGTATCTTGGCTTGGCAAATCATGGGATGGCCTGCAACTAAGGCTCTCTGTTTTGCATGCAACTGGTGATTTTGCAGCCATGGCGTGGTTGCCTTCTCTTCTATTGATCCAAGTTTTTATTTGGAACAACCTCTCTAGCATTGCAAAGGTAGGGGTGGTTTGTGTACGCGGTACACCTCTCCTTCCTCAGACCCCACTTGTGGTACTGATGAGATATAAGGAAGTTCAACTGTATCACAAAAAAATGGGTGCTTTATCTGCTTATTTAGATATAAGCACATGATATCAGAGAATTTAACCTAAGAGTTCTTGTAAGACGACATTTATGCTAAAAGCACTTTGCTTTTTCAGTGAATGTTGTTGATAGATAGATATATAGATAGAGAATATGAGGCTATGATGATATTTTTTCCCTTCTTTTTTTGAGCAACTCAATAGGTCAAGAAAATAGAGTGACTGTACCTTGATTCTTGGCGAGGCAATCCGGATGGCTAGTGATTTTATGTCATGCCACCGGTGTTTGCAGCCATGGCGTTGCCTTAATTCTCTTGTCTTATTGACGGATCTGAGCCTCCATAGATCTCTTAGGGTGTCTTTGGTTGATGGAAAACATTTTTCAAGATGAAATCAACACGTGGTCACCGTTGTATCCCTTGAGGAGGGAAAATTTGTAAAATTTTCAGGTGAGAGCCGAGAATTCCTAAAAGAAATCGGCCCAGAAAGAGAAATGAGGCTAATAAAGAGAAGGGATTTTCTTCCAAGGGTGATTGTCCCTCTCTGTGTGCCGATGATTTTCTGTAGCAACTAAACCAACTATTTATATTTATATCAGAGAGATTTTAACTAAGAGAACTTATTAGTCTGCATTTACACCAAAAGCACTTTGCTATATCAGTGAATGTTCTTGATAGATATAGATATATAGATTAGAGAATATGAGGCTATGATGATATTTTTTCCCTTCTGTTATTGAGCAACTCAATAGGGCAATAAAACAGAGAGACCCTATCTTAGCGAGGCAAGCCGGATGACTAGTGATCTTGTGTCATGCAACTGGTGTTTGCAGCCATGGTTATGCCTCGATTTTCTTGTCTTATCAATAGATCTGAGCCTCAATGTTACTCTTATGGTGTCTTTGATATGAATGGAAATATTTATTATGATGAAATTAGTATTTGGTTTCTCATGCACCCCTTTTAAGAAGAGAACTGATGGGAAATTTCAGGTGAGAACAAAGAATTCTACTGATATAGAAGTCGGCCCAGAAAGAGAACTGAGGTAATCGAGAAGGGATTTGTTGTCAAGGTTGTTACCCCTCACTGTTGCACCAATGATTTTCTTTAGCAACTAAACCAACAAGCCTTGATTATAAAATATACAAAAATAGACATTCCGATCATGAATCTATTTCAATCTACAGCTTCAGCCATAAAATTGTCTCTTTGTCAGTGTATGTGTTTGTAAAGGGTGGTTGCCCTCTTTGGCCTCTGTAATGTCCATGATTTCTTCTCCATTCATAAAATACCAACAATTCTTTCAGTAGAAAAAAAACAAGAATGTTGATTTTTGTGTACTTCTATGTCCCTGTAAAATACAAGGTAGAAATGACACAAGGTAGCCATTTTTAATGGGACATTTATAAGAATGTTGATTGATCTGAAAGTGGGCTGTGATGATGATTTGCTTCTTTCTGGGCTCTAATCTACTTCATTGAATTGAGAAAATCCAACTCGTATCTTGGTGGGGCGACCTGGTAAGGCATCCCTTTGCAAGCCGGTGTCTTGCAGCCATGGTGATGCTGCTTTCTTCTTGTATGTTTGTAGAACAGCAAAATCTGAGCCCTAAAGTGTACGTCAACCATTTAAGGTCTTGAATGGATGACCGTTCTTCAGTTTTTGTTGAGCGCCCCATTTCTCAGATGAAGTTCTCCATCAGATTTTAGCTAAAAAATGAGGTAATCAGAGAAAAAAAGGGGATTTTCTGGGTGGTTGACCATTTCTGGTATGCCAGTGATTTTATCCTAAGTTGCTCAGTGTGGGTATGGGATTCCGCTTTTAGGTATTATATGACTCTTTTCTGTCTCTGTATCTGTGACTACTTTGCTCATGCGTGCTGCATTTAAGGGCAAAGCAGCAGCAAAAGCATAGAATAGGGACAGTTAAGCACTTACAGGTTATCTGGTTAAATTATCTCTTAGATATCAGAGTGTGTTTACACAAAATGGAGGTTCATCCAGCCAACAGAGAGGAGAATTCTTGGAGGGTGGTTGCTCTCTCTGTTTGGCCCATGATTTCTCTATCAATAAAACCAACAACCCTCTTTGGAAATACTTTTTATTTTATTTTATGAAGTAAGTTGTTTCATTAGAAATCATCAAGCAGATTCATAATTACAAGTAGGTAAAAATACAAAAAGGGAACTATAGGCCCCTATATGTTTTTTCCTTGTAAATTTAGAGTATGAATGAAATCCACCAACTGTTCAGTATTTGATAATGGGGACAACTTGGTCCAGCAAAAAAGCTAAACTAAGTATTTGGCTTTAAGAGCATGGACTGTCTCTTTGGAAATTCTAGTACATGTATTCTGATCTCGCTGAGCTTAACCCAAACATCCTCTGATCTTAGCATTTGTCTGTCAAAAATTGCTTGAAACTTTTTAAGCGGTCACTCGTGGGAAAGTTCCCATCTTTGAAACTGAAAAGTTGATCATGCTTATGGCAAAAACCCACCATAGTTAAGCCCAGAAATGAAGAATGAGACATCAGAGAGAGAATGTGATTTTCTGTAAAGGATGGTTGCTCCTCTCTGCTATGTCCATGATTTCTTCTCCATTCATGAAAATCAACAACCCTTCGAGGGGAAAAAAACTAGAAAATGAGAAATGGGACTATATGATCTTGAGATCTTACATTTTCTGCTTCTGCTGCTACTACAGCTGATAGTCACAAATTTCAACTTTTTATGTCCCTTTAAATACATGGTGAGATGACACAAGAAGGTAGCCACTTTTAATGGGTAATTTACAAGAATGTCACTGCATACATTTTCCACGTTTTTAATGGTTTTAAGGCCACAAGATAACGGATGTTGATTGATGTGAAAAAAAATAGGCGATGACGATTTGCTTCTTTCTTGGCTATAATATACTTCACTGTATTGGGAAAATACTACATGCATCTTGGCGGGGCGACCCAGTGCATCATCCATTTGCAAATCGATGTCTGCAGCCATCAAGTGTGTTGCTTTTTTTTTGAATGCTTATTTACATCAAAATCTGAGCCCTAAGTTTTGCAGATGGAAACCCTAATGGGTTATTCAGTTTTTCTTGAGCACTCAATGTCAGATGCAGTTCTTTATAAAATTTTATCTAAAAAATGAGGAAACCGAAGAATAAAAAGGGATTTTCAGTGTGGTTGACTATCTCCGGGTGTGCCTATTCTTCCTGTTTTGCTCTAATCAATAGCTCTTTAAGCTTATATATGAGGTGGTGTATCTCTCTCTCTCTCTCTCTGTATATATATATATATATATATATATATATATATATATATATATATATATATATATAGGTTGCATTTCTCTTTCTGTAATTATTTTGCTCCTGCGTGGCTGCATTTACAGGCAAAGCATAGAAAAATGGAGGTTCAGCCCAGTATAAAGAATGGAAAAGGGACAAATATATTCCTGTGCTGAAAAGAATGAGGCCAACAGAAAGATAAGGGAATTCTTGGAGGGTGGTTGCCCCCTCTGTTTGGCCTATGATTTCCCTATAAACAACATTAACAACCCTCTTCAGAAGTACTAGTGCTTTGCTGTTTCCTCTGAGCTTTAGACCAATTATCCAGCTAATATTTGCTTTGTAATTGTCCACAAGCTTGCTTGTGGGAGACTTTCCATCTTTCAAAAGAGGTTGTGATGATAATGCTCATGGAAGAACCCTCACCATAATTTAGCCCTGAAAGGAAGAATGAGATATCAGAGAGAGATGGGTTTTTCTGTAAAGGGTGGTTGTCCCCTCTCTTCTATGTCCATGATTTCTTCTCCATTCATAAAATACCAACAGCCCATTCAGAAGAAAAAAAGAACAAGATTGTTGATTATTGTGTATATATATGCTTCTTCCAATTCCTGCTTCTGCTACTACTACTGTAGCTGGTTTTCACAAATAGTCACTTTTATGCCCCCGTAAATACAAGGTAGAAATGACACAACAAGGTAGCCGCTTTTAACGGGTCATTTACAAGAATTTTGATTGATCTGAAAATGGGCTGTGATTATGATTTTCTTTTTTCTCTATAATCTACTTCATCGAGTTAAGAAAATCCGACCCGTACTTTGGCAGGAGGACCCGGTGAGGATCCATTTGTGAACTGGTGTCTTGCAGCCATGGTGATGTTGCTTTCTCTTTGCATGTTTGTAGAAAAGAAAAATCTGAGCCCTAAAGTGCACGGCAACTATTTGATGGTCTAAAAAGAAACACCGTTTGATGGTCTTGAATGGATGGTCGTCCCGGTGGGTTCTTCATTTTTTGTTGAGCACCCCATTTTTCAGATGTAGTTCTCCATCAAATTTTTAGCTAAACAATGTGGTAATCTGAGAAAAAAAAGGGATTTTTCAGGGTGGTTGACCATCTCAGATGTGCCAGTAATTTTATCTTTAGTTCTTATCAACAGCCCTTTTAGCATATGTATGAAGATATATATATATATGTGTGTGTGTGTGTGTGTGTTTGAATATTATGTCTCTTCCTGTCTCTCTATCTATGGCTACTTTGATCTTGCGTGGCTGGATTTTCAGGCAAAGCAGCATCAAAAGCACAGAAAAGGGACAGTTAAGCAGACTTACAGGGTCTCTAGTTAAGTTCTCTCTTACAAATCAGAGTGTTTTTTTCAGTTGCTTGGACTCCTCAAAAATGGCGACAGGTGCATGTTGGATCCTTCCAAAATTGTGCATTTTTGGAGGATCCGACATGGGTGCGGCAGCATTTCGAGAGTCCGAGTAACACATGTTTCTTTACACAAAAATGGAGGTTCAACCCAGTATTAGAAATGAGGCCGACAGAGAGAAAAGGTAATTCTTGGAGGGTGGTTACGCCTCTGATTAACCTATGATTCCTAATAAGCAAATTCAACAACCTTCTTCAGAAGTACTAGCACTCTTTGCTGTTTCCTCTGAGCTTAGCAAACTTACTCTGATCTCATCTTATGTTTGTTAAAAATTGCTTGAAATTGTCCAACTGTCTGCATGTGGGAAAGTTTCCATCTTTCAAAAGAGGTTGTGATGATATTGCTAATATGGGTTGATTTTCGGGGCATGGAGACAATCTGACCCGTATCTTGGCATGGCAAACCCGGATGGTTTGTGATTGAGCCTTGTCATTCACATGCAACCGGTTCCTTTGCCGCCATGGCGCTGTCATTTTCTCTTTGGCCCATTCTTTTTGCAGATCTGAGCACCACCTGAAACTAGATTTGGACTGGATTCGAACCCAGGACCACTTATTTGGTGACGATTTTGGTTATTTAGTTTTTGTTGAACACCTTATTGTTGTTCTCCATCAAAGTGTAGTTGAAAGAATGAGGCAATTGGAGAAAAAATGGTAGCTTCTCAAGATGGTTGACCATGTCCATCATGCTTATGATTTCTACATCTTTCAGCTCTACCTAATATTAAGGACCATTTTTGATAATGTTCTCTGTTTTTTGTAACTGTTATACTCTGTTCCATGGAGGCTCCGGTTATCTGGAAAAGCAACAGCAAAAGCATACAACAATGAAATGAAAAAGGAAAATAATGGGCTGTGATGATTATTTTACTGAACAAATGGAATCAGGCATTGTTGTTTCAGGCCCCTATCTTGGCAGGGCGACCGATATTATAGGGTTTGCAGCCATGACAGTGTCGATGCCTGAGATAAATTAAAGATCTGAGCCCAGAAGGAAGAATGAGGCCAACCAATAACCCTTTTCTTTTTTCCATTGGGTATAGTCAGGGCACTCATGGTTCAGTTTTTAGTTTTGACCAAATAAGAACGCAATAACATCTGTCGCTACGATGTGATGCTGATGTCAATGGTACTTCCTCTTTTCCATTTTATATGTTGTGTTACTCTCCAAATTCCAAGTTTCCATCTTCCCGAAAAGGCAGTGATGATGTTGCTAACATAGGCTGTTATTGGGCAGTGGGCAAGAGAAAACCCGACTCGTATCTTTGCAAGGAAAACTCAGATCATGCAATATGTTCATTTTGCAGCCATGACATTGTCATCTTCTCTTGCCCCGTTTTACACAGATCTGAGCCTCAACTTGCAAATTAGTAAGGGGTCACACAATGAATATCTGTGCACTTCCCTCATGTTACTACAATAACAACATTACCCAGTGTGATCCCACAAGGTGGGTCTGGGGAGGATGGGGTGTAGAGAGGTTGTTTCTGATGGACCCTTTGGCTCAAGAAAACATTTTTTCAGAACTGGTATGAAAAATATAAAAAGGTAGGATGCAAATACTGAAGAAAGGAAAGTATTGCCGACAAAAGTATATAGTAAAAATAAGCCCCATGTTAATGCATTGAGAAAACCCTACCCATATCTTGGCGGTGCGACATGGTATAGCATCATCTAGTAACCTATCTCTGGTTATGCTACCATCGCTCTTTTGGAGAAAATGAATACTGAAATGGGCTGTGATGATTGCTTTCTTCTGGTCTACATACTTGCCAGCTTTAAGAAAATCTGACATGTATCTTGGCCGGGCAGCCCGTTATGGCAACATTGCAGCCGGTGTCTGCAGCCATGGCATGTGTTGTTGTTTTCTCTTTGCATATCTTAGTGTGGCATCTTTTGGGGTCTTGTGAGATACGGGAGCTATTTAGGTTTCTGTATCTCCAAAGACTTCTTAAGGTTGCAGGGGTTTAGCTTATGTCTTAGAAATGGTTTATCTGAGCCTCCAAAATATCTGCATTTGTCCAAGGAATTAAGATTTTAATTGAACTTGAGAAATGTTGACATTTTCTATTGGTGGTTATTCTCTTTCTCTGAAGTTCAATTTAGCCGATGAATTTGCCAGCACTTCTCTTACAGAGAGAAAGTTAACAAACCTTTTCATCAGCTATTGTCAATTATGCTCTTGATGATAATAATGATGATGATGATTAGCCATGGCTATGGCGCAATAATAAGGGAAAATACATATTCAAACCCCCCAACTGGTCCAGGAAAACCTGAATCCTAAACCCTGAACTTTGTGAATGAGTCTGTGATGATATTCTCCTGGAAGCTTGAAAATAAGATTTTAGAACTAATTAGTATCTTGGCTAAGCAAAACCAAAGGAGTTGGTGAGGTAGGTATATATGCTTCTTACCAGGATATCTGCTTTTTGCAGTCATGAGAAGAGGCAGCGATGATGATGTTTCACTTTCCGAGCTAGCTGACTCTGGAACTTAAACAGTTTGACCCGAATCTTGGCCTGGCAAATCAGTGGATGGTTGGCATTTGTGATTCTCCCTTTGCACACAATCAGTGATTTTGCAGCCATGGCGTGGTTGCCTTCTCTTTGCCTGATAAAGATCATATTTGAGCCTAAAATTCTGGGCATCGAACTTGAGTCCTCTTCCCTTTGAAATTCTTTAGAACTCAAGCATACAGTGGTACGAGCCAACAGAACAGATCCTGTTCAATTAAGGTCGTCATTAAAATCCATTGATTTCTGCTCCTAGTTTGTAGCTCAAGCTCCAGATCTAAGAATGAGGTACCAGAAAAGATCTGTACTTTTTCTTCTTCCGTAAGCCCATGATTTCAATGCCATAAACACTTTACTTTCCCATTGACTGTGTTGACTAGATAGATGGATATATAGATTGGAAAATATCTGCATTTGCATTTCCAAACAGGCCCATATAAATGAATCTATCGACAACTACCCTGTGTGCAAATATACTATTGATTGAAAATGCTAGAGGAATGGATTAAACCTTGGAGTTTGTCTTTAACAGTGACATGCTCTAATGATGGCTTCTTTTTGGGCTATCTATCTTACTGCATTGATAATATCCGACTTGTATCTTGGTCGGGTGATACCAGCATTGTATTTTCTGCAAACCAGTGTCTGCAGCCATGGTGTGGTGACTTTCTCAAAGCCGGAAAATGTTTTCCTTCTTGCCAAAACACACCCTATATCTCTATAGTTAAAATTAATTCCAACACCATAGCACGATTAAAGATTCTTTTACTCAATAGTGAGAATCATCCTAGAAAAAAGAATGAATCCAACACAGAGAACATGTATTTCTTGGAGGGTGGTTGTTGACTTGTTATCTCTGATTGGCCTATGATTTCTCCTTCAACCAAACCAATAACCCTCTTTTCTGTGTTAATTTTCCAAAAAGGCAAATATCTATTGCCATTGATGTGATGCTGAATATTGCTGATAGCTGCAGTAGTACGACTCCTTATGTTCCAGTTTACTTGCCTTGAAACTGTCCTCAAATTGCTACAGAACAGATTCCATCTTTCAAAAGAGGCAGTGATGATATTTCTAATCAGGGCTGAAAATTGGGGCATGGAGAAGAACCCGGACTCGTATCTTGGCAGGGCAAACCCTGATCATGCATCCGGTTCATTTTGCAGCCGACGATGTCGTCTTCTCTTTTCCCCATTTGACGCAGATCTGAGCCTTAACTGCCAATTTGTCATTGTGGAATCTGCAAGACTCTAAATCAGAACCTCGTTAGATGGAAACACAGTTCATTTTGCCTCAAATGACTCCAGCATTGGGAGAAAATGTGGATTTTTTCAGGGTAGTTGACCATCTTCTGTATATCAATGATTTCTTCTTTGCTCTAATCAGCTGTCTTTTTTTCTTTTGTATGCGGGCAGAAGTGCACAGATAATCAATTTTAGGACTGCTATTTAGGTAGTAGTCGAAGTTGAGCTCATTATGAAAACCTGACTGGTTTGTGATGGGGTGTTCTCTTTCACATTTAACCGGTTCTTTAGCAGCCATGACATTGTCATCTTCTCTTTTCTTCATTTCGCAGACCCGAGCCTCAGTTTCCATCTAGTCCTTCTGGATATTCCAGCACTCAAATCAGGACATCGTCCGGTTGAAACCCATGTCATGTTCAGGAGCCGGTTGGTCATGAGAATTATTCACTTATTTCAAAACAATTTTTCACTTTATTACTTTATTTAAAATCAATGTTTGGCTATACAATTTTCAAATCCAACTCGGAGTTGGATTTCAAATTTGGAGAACAATAGAAGTGCTCCAAACTTGTTTTCCAATTCCATCTTCATGAATTCCAAATAAGGTGCCCTTTTCTCTCCTTCGCAAAAAATCTAACCAAACACAATTCCATCTTCAGTTTTAACTTCATGTATTCCAAATAAAGTGAAAATATTTGAAATCTATGACCAAATGTCTACTTATAATCAGCTCTAAGAATGAGGCAAGTTGCATTGTTGTTGCTGCTGCTGCATCTTCTTCTGTTCCTTTCGTTCTTATCGATTGAGCAGCAAGAAATCAATTTAAGAGCAGGGAGAATTGAAGGCTGTGATGATAATGCTGTTTTTGAGCAATTTGGTTTGGGGATTGAGATTATAAGCTGTATCTTGGTGGGGTTGCCTGGAGAGGTTGCTGCCTGCAGCCATGGCAGTTTCTGATAAACTCAATGCCTGATTGAACTGAGATCTGAGCCTTGGTAAGATTAGAGGAAAATCCAAATGGTCCTTAATGTTCCGGGGCCTGACTATTTTGGTCCTCAATATATACTCCTTTGCAAAAATGATCCTAATTGCAAAAAGTGTCTATTAAAGAATATGATAAGAATGTTGTTAAGAGTTAAAATAGTAGTTAGTAGTAGTTAGTTATTTTGATTTCCAGCTGTCAATATTCTATTGGTTATTAGTTAGTTAGTTACATATTTCTGTTAGGAAGTTACAATGAATTGTATAAGTACGTTTTAGCACTGTAAGTTGGAATAAGAATTTTCCCATCTTTCTCATTCAATCAGCAATTTTCTCATGGTATCAGAGCCCATGGAATGCGATTCATGGTGATGCTTTAGTGTCGATTGATAGCTGAATTTGCAGATCTGAGGAGACATCAATGGCGAACAAAATTGACCATGGTCATCCTCTGTTCTTGTCATCTTCTGATGTACCAGGAGCTGTTCAAGTTGGAATTCAACTCACAGGTATGGAGAATTACACGTTATGGAGCAAAGCAATGGAATTAACTCTGTTGACTAAGAATAAACTGGGATTTGTTGATGGAAGTATCAAACGTGAAAATTATACAACTGATTCTGAGAAGAAACAGTGGGATCGATGTAATGCTATGGTGCTTTCATGGCTGATGAGTAATGTGAGCAAGGATTTGGTGAGTGGAATCTTATTTCGTTCTAATGCAGCTCTAGTTTGGAGTGATTTGAAGGAACGATTTGATAAGGTGAATATGTCCAGAATTTTTCATCTGCACAAATCGATTGTCACACATACTCAAGGTACTTCCCCTGTATCAGTCTATTACTCAAAATTAAAGGATCTATGGGATGAATTGGACTCAATTGTTCCTCCTCCTTCTTGTAATTGTGATAGATCTAAAGAGTATGTTGATAGTATGCTTAGACAAAAGCTTTTGCAATTTTTAATGGGTTTGAATGACAATTATAGTCATGCTAGGAGTCAAATTCTTATGATGAGTGTTCCACCTACTGTCAATCAATGTTATGCTATGATAATTCAAGATGAAAGTCAAAGGGAGTTATGTGGAGATCACTATACTTTGGGTGGACAATTAGATTCTACTGCATTATTTTCCAGTAGATCTGGAGGCAATGGTTCTGGAAGTAATGTTTCTGGAAGTAATGGGAGTCAAGGTTATCGGAGTCAAGGAAATGTGAGACCTTATAAACCACAAAGGAGTGGATATTTGTATTGTGATCATTGTGAAATGAAGAGTCACAGTAGAGGTGATTGCAACAAGCTGAAATATTGTACTCATTGTCATAAGCATGGGCATTTAAAGGATGTTTGTTTTCAGTTAATATTTTATCCTAACAATTACAAAGGGAAAAGATTAGCTAACAATGTGGCAACAGATTGTGGTTTTCTGGGGAGTTCAAATGATAATAATTGTTTTGTTCCTTCAACACAACAGTCACAACAACAATATGGTTCAACACAACAGTCACAACAACAATATGGTTCAGGTTTTGGAGCTGGTTCAGTGCCACAGTTTACACCTGATCAGTATAAGCAAGTTCTTCAGATGTTAAACAAACCATTGAATCATGAAGGAAATGCAACATCTACAAACATTAATGCCAATGCAGCAGGTAACTTTGCAGGAAACTCTAAGTTTAATCCCTCTAGTTTTGATTGGATTGTTGATAGTAGAGCAACTGATCATATGGTGGGAACTAAGAATGTCTTAACTCATGAATCAACAGTGATGAGTTCAGGACATGTTCAACTTCCAAATGGTGATTCATCTCGAGTCACACATTCAGGTTGTTCTAAACTACAAGGAGGTGATATAGTCAAAAATGTTTTATGTGTGCCAGATTTTAACTTCAACCTTCTTTCAGTGGCTAAACTAACTAGACAATTGAATTGTTGTGCTATATTTTATCCTGATTTCTTCATTCTTCAGGATCTTCTCATTGGGAGAGTGAAAGAGATTGGTAAAGAGGATGGTGGTTTATACATTTTGAAGTCTCCTCAACTGATAAACACTGAACAACATCATAAGTGTGTTGCTACTACAGCTGTCCAAGATTCTGATGAGGGTGAAGTTTGGCATAAAAGATTAGGTCACATTCCTATGAGTGTTATTAGAAAGATAGATATGTTTGCTAATAAAAGGAAGTTTCAGTTACAATGTTGTAGTATTTGTCCATTGGCTAGACAAGTTCGATTACCTTTCTCCATTAGTAACACTAGAAGTTCAAAGTGTTTTGATTTAGTTCATATGGATGTATGGGGACCCTACAAAGTTACAACTCACAATAAGATGAAGTTTTTTCTTACATTGGTTGATGATTATTCTAGATGGACTTGGATATATCTCATGCATCTTAAATCTGATGTTTCTACTATATTGAAGCAATTTCTTGCCATGGTTCAAACTCAGTATAGTGTCCAGGTTAAAACATTTCGATCAGATAATGGGGGAGAGTTCTTCAATGCTCAAGTGAGTGAGTTGTTTCATTCTAAAGGTATCATTCATCAGAGTTCTTGTCCACATACACCTCAACAAAATGGTGTAGTGGAAAGAAAGCATAGACACATCATGGAGACAGCTAGCAGATTTCAAGGTCACATTCCAATCAAGTTTTGGGGGGAGTGTGTTTTAGCTGCAGTTCATATTATTAATAGAATTCCTTCTACTATGTTGAATAATAAGTCACCTTTTGAGATGATGTTTAGCAAATCACCAGACCTGTCTTACATGAGAATAATAGGTTGTTTATGTCATGCTACCAAACTGTTGAGGACAAACAAGCTTGGACCTAGAGCTATTAGATCAGTTTTTATGGGTTATGGCACTACACAAAAGGGATACAAACTTTATGTCTTGAAAATAAAGTTTTGTTTATCAGCAGGGATGTTGTTTTTACAGAATCTATATTTCCTTTTCAGATTCATGCTAATACAGATATGCAGACAATTGTATCTGATGATGAAATTCAAGTTTCAGTTCCAGTTTTGAATGTCCAGGATGATGATCATGTTTGCATGCATGATCATACTGATGATCATACTCTTGAGGAGCCAAATATGAATCCATCTTCAGTTGTTCAGGAACCAACTATGAGTACCACTATAGAAAAAAGACAGTCCACTAGAACTTCCAGACCTCCACTTTGGCAAAAGGATTTTGTGAGTTCAACTAAGTCTGGATCAAAGTCTAATTGTCTATACTCTCTTGGAGATAGTATTGATTACAGTTGCTTGTCTCTTTCATATCAATGTTGTATTGCTAATCTTTCAGTTAACATTGAGCCTCATTTTTATCATCAAGCTGTCAAGGACAATAGATGGGTGGCAGCTATGAAGGAAGAAATACAAGCTTTGGAAGATAATAAGACTTGGGAGATAGTATCTCTACCTATTAGTAAGAAGGCTATAGGCTGCAAGTGGGTATATAAAATTAAGTACAAAGCAACTGGTGAAGTTGAAAGATTCAAAGCTAGATTAGTGGCCAAAGGTTATAGTCAGCAGGAAGGATTAGATTACCAGGAGACTTTTTCTCCAGTTGTTAAAATGGTCACTGTAAGGACAGTGCTGACTCTTGCTGCTACTAAGGGGTGGGATGTTCAACAAATGGATGTCTATAATGCATTCTTGCAAGGTGATTTAGTGGAGGAAGTGTATATGCAATTGCCTCCAGGTTACACTCATTGATATGATGGGGTTCAACCTGTATGCAAGCTACTTAAGTCATTATATGGACTTAAGCAAGCTTAGAGACAATGGAATGTGAAATTAACTCAGGCTCTATTAGCTGCTGGTTTTCAGCAAAGTCATATGGATTATTCTTTGTTGATTAAAAAGTCAGATGAAGGCATTGTGATTGTATTGATTTATGTTGATGATTGTTGGTAACTGGTAGTAGCTTGAAGTTGATTAATGAAACTAAAAAAGTTCTGAAGGACAACTTCAAAATAAAAGACCTTGGAACTTTGAGATATTTTCTAGGGATAGAATTTGCCAGAAACACTACAGGGATTCTTATGCACCAGAGGAAGTATGCATTGGAGATAATTTCTGGTTTAGGTTTAGGTGGGTCTAAACCTATTGCCACACCTGTTGAAATGAATATCAAATTAACTACTATAGTTTTTGATAAACATACAGGTTCTTCATCTGATCCACTACTATCAGATATTGGTGCATATCAAAGACTTGTTGGTAGGTTGATTTACTTAACCATTACTAGACCTGACTTGTCTTATGCTGTTCAAAGATTAAGTCAGTTTATGAATGCACCAAAGAGGTCTCATATGGATGCTGCTGTTAGAGTTGTAAGATACATCAAACAGAATCCAGGTTCAGGCATATTGTTGGCTGCACAATCTTCTGATTCTTTGCAAGCATATTGTGATGCTGATTGGGGATCATGTCTTGATACTAGAAAGTCCATTACAGGGTATATGGTAAAATTTGGGGACTCTTGACTTTCTTGGAAGTCAAAGAAGCAATCCACTGTCTCTAGGAGTTCTGCAGAAGTAGAATATAGAAGCATGGCCTCCACTGTTGCTGAAGTTACATGGATAATTGGTCTTTTTCGTGAATTAGATATACCTCTTGCTTTACCTGTTGTTATACATAGTGATAGTACTGCTGCCATTCAGATTGCATCCAATCCTGTCTTCCATGAAAGGACTAAACACATTGACATTGATTGTCATTTTGTTAGGGAGAAGATACAAAGAGGAATTGTCTTCATTCAGCATTTGGTTACTACAGAACAACTTGCTGATGTGTTAACTAAAGGTCTTGGTCGTTTGCAACATGAGTATCTTGTATCCAAGCTAGGCATGAAGAATATCTTCATATCACCTAGCTTGAAGGGGGATATTAAAGAATATGATAAGAATGTTGTTAAGAGTTAAAATAGTAGTTAGTAGTAGTTAGTTATTTTGATTTCCAGCTGTCAATATTCTATTGGTTATTAGTTAGTTAGTTACATATTTCTGTTAGGAAGTTACAATGAATTGTATAAGTACGTTTTAGCACTGTAAGTTGGAATAAGAATTTTCCCATCTTTCTCATTCAATAAGCAATTTTCTCATGGTATCAGAGCCCATGGAATGCGATTCATGGTGATGCTTTAGTGTCGATTGATAGCTGAATTTGCAGATCTGAGGAGACATCAATGGCGAACAAAATTGACCATGGTCATCCTCTGTTCTTGTCATCTTCTGATGTACCAGGAGCTGTTCAAGTTGGAATTCAACTCACAGGTATGGAGAATTACACGTTATGGAGCAAAGCAATGGAATTAACTCTGTTGACTAAGAATAAACTGGGATTTGTTGATGGAAGTATCAAACGTGAAAATTATACAACTGATTCTGAGAAGAAACAGTGGGATCGATGTAATGCTATGGTGCTTTCATGGCTGATGAGTAATGTGAGCAAGGATTTGGTGAGTGGAATCTTATTTCGTTCTAATGCAGCTCTAGTTTGGAGTGATTTGAAGGAACGATTTGATAAGGTGAATATGTCCAGAATTTTTCATCTGCACAAATCGATTGTCACACATACTCAAGGTACTTCCCCTGTATCAGTCTATTACTCAAAATTAAAGGATCTATGGGATGAATTGGACTCAATTGTTCCTCCTCCTTCTTGTAATTGTGATAGATCTAAAGAGTATGTTGATAGTATGCTTAGACAAAAGCTTTTGCAATTTTTAATGGGTTTGAATGACAATTATAGTCATGCTAGGAGTCAAATTCTTATGATGAGTGTTCCACCTACTGTCAATCAATGTTATGCTATGATAATTCAAGATGAAAGTCAAAGGGAGTTATGTGGAGATCACTATACTTTGGGTGGACAATTAGATTCTACTGCATTATTTTCCAGTAGATCTGGAGGCAATGGTTCTGGAAGTAATGTTTCTGGAAGTAATGGGAGTCAAGGTTATCGGAGTCAAGGAAATGTGAGACCTTATAAACCACAAAGGAGTGGATATTTGTATTGTGATCATTGTGAAATGAAGAGTCACAGTAGAGGTGATTGCAACAAGCTGAAATATTGTACTCATTGTCATAAGCATGGGCATTTAAAGGATGTTTGTTTTCAGTTAATATTTTATCCTAACAATTACAAAGGGAAAAGATTAGCTAACAATGTGGCAACAGATTGTGGTTTTCTGGGGAGTTCAAATGATAATAATTGTTTTGTTCCTTCAACACAACAGTCACAACAACAATATGGTTCAACACAACAGTCACAACAACAATATGGTTCAGGTTTTGGAGCTGGTTCAGTGCCACAGTTTACACCTGATCAGTATAAGCAAGTTCTTCAGATGTTAAACAAACCATTGAATCATGAAGGAAATGCAACATCTACAAACATTAATGCCAATGCAGCAGGTAACTTTGCAGGAAACTCTAAGTTTAATCCCTCTAGTTTTGATTGGATTGTTGATAGTAGAGCAACTGATCATATGGTGGGAACTAAGAATGTCTTAACTCATGAATCAACAGTGATGAGTTCAGGACATGTTCAACTTCCAAATGGTGATTCATCTCGAGTCACACATTCAGGTTGTTCTAAACTACAAGGAGGTGATATAGTCAAAAATGTTTTATGTGTGCCAGATTTTAACTTCAACCTTCTTTCAGTGGCTAAACTAACTAGACAATTGAATTGTTGTGCTATATTTTATCCTGATTTCTTCCTTCTTCAGGATCTTCTCATTGGGAGAGTGAAAGAGATTGGTAAAGAGGATGGTGGTTTATACATTTTGAAGTCTCCTCAACTGATAAACACTGAACAACATCATAAGTGTGTTGCTACTACAGCTGTCCAAGATTCTGATGAGGGTGAAGTTTGGCATAAAAGATTAGGTCACATTCCTATGAGTGTTATTAGAAAGATAGATATGTTTGCTAATAAAAGGAAGTTTCAGTTACAATGTTGTAGTATTTGTCCATTGGCTAGACAAGTTCGATTACCTTTCTCCATTAGTAACACTAGAAGTTCAAAGTGTTTTGATTTAGTTCATATGGATGTATGGGGACCCTACAAAGTTACAACTCACAATAAGATGAAGTTTTTTCTTACATTGGTTGATGATTATTCTAGATGGACTTGGATATATCTCATGCATCTTAAATCTGATGTTTCTACTATATTGAAGCAATTTCTTGCCATGGTTCAAACTCAGTATAGTGTCCAGGTTAAAACATTTCGATCAGATAATGGGGGAGAGTTCTTCAATGCTCAAGTGAGTGAGTTGTTTCATTCTAAAGGTATCATTCATCAGAGTTCTTGTCCACATACACCTCAACAAAATGGTGTAGTGGAAAGAAAGCATAGACACATCATGGAGACAGCTAGAGCTATCAGATTTCAAGGTCACATTCCAATCAAGTTTTGGGGGGAATGTGTTTTAGCTGCAGTACATATTATTAATAGAATTCCATCTACTGTGTTGGATAATAAGTCACCTTTTGAGATGATGTTCAGCAAATCACCAGACTTGTCCTACATGAGAATAATAGGTTGTTTATGTCATGCTACTAAACTGTTGAGGACAGACAAGTTTGGACCTAGAGCTATTAGATCAGTTTTTATGGGTTATGGCACTACACAAAAGGGATATAAACTCTATGATCTTGAAAATAAAGTTTTGTTCATCAGCAGGGATGTTGTTTTTACAGAATCTATATTTCCTTTTCAGATTCATACTAATACAGATATGCAGACAATTGTGTCTAATGATGAAATTCAAGTTTCATCTCCAGTTTTGAATGTTCAGGATGATGATCATGTTTGCATGCCTAATGATACAGTTGATCATACTCTTGAGGAGCCAAATATGAATCCATCTTCAGTTGTTCAGGAACCAATTATGAGTACCACTATGGAAAGAAGACAGTCCACTAGAAATTCCAGACCTCCACTTTGGCAAAAGGATTTTGTGACTTCAACTAAGTCTGGATCAAAGTCTAATTGTCTGTACTCTCTTGGAGATAGTATTGATTACAGTTGCTTATCTCCTTCATATGAATGTTGTATTGCTAATCTTTCAGTTAACATTGAACCTCATTTTTACCATCAAGCTGTCAAGGACAATAGATGGGTGGCAGCTATGAAGGAAGAAATACAAGCCTTGGAAGATAATAAGACTTGGGAGATAGTATCTCTACCTATTGGTAAAAAGGCTATAGGCTGCAAGTGGGTGTATAAAATCAAGTACAAAGCAACTGGTGAAGTTGAAAGATTCAAAGCTAGATTAGTGGCCAAAGGTTATAGTCAGCAGGAGGGATTAGATTATCAGGAGACTTTTTCTCCAGTTGTTAAAATGGTTACTGTAAGGACAGTACTGACTCTTGCTGCTACTAAGGGATGGGATGTTCAACAAATGGATGTATATAATGCATTCTTGCAAGGTGATTTAGTGGAGGAAGTGTATATGCAATTACCTCCAGGTTACACTCATAGATTTGATGGAGTTCAACCTGTTTGCAAGCTACTTAAGTCATTATATGGACTTAAGCAAGCTTCGAGACAATGGAATGTGAAATTAACTCAGGCTCTATTAGCTGCTGGTTTTCAACAAAGTCATATGGATTATTCTTTGTTGATTAAAAGGTCAGATGAAGGCATTGTGATTGTATTGATTTATGTTGATGACTTGTTGGTAACTGGAAGTAGCATGGAGTTGATTAATGAAACTAAAACAGTTCTGAAGGATAACTTCAAAATAAAAGATCTTGGAACTTTGAGATATTTTCTAGGAATAGAATTTGCCAGAAACACTAAAGGGATTCTTATGCACCAGAGGAAGTATGCACTGGAGATAATATCTGATTTAGGCTTAGGTGGGTCTAAGCCTATTGCCACACCTGTTGAAATGAATATCAAATTAACTACTATAGTTTTTGATAAACATACAGGTTCTTCATCTGATCCACTACTATCAGACATTGGTGCATATCAAAGACTGGTTGGTAGGTTGATTTACTTAACCATTACTAGACCTGACTTGTCTTATGCTGTTCAAAGATTAAGTCAGTTTATGAATGCACCAAAGAGGTCTCATATGGATGCTGCTGTTAGAGTTGTAAGATACATCAAACAGAATCCAGGTTCAGGCATATTGTTGGCTGCACAATCTTCTGATTCTTTGCAAGCATATTGTGATGCTGATTGGGGATCATGTCTTGATACTAGAAAGTCCATTACAGGGTATATGGTAAAATTTGGGGACTCTTGACTTTCTTGGAAGTCAAAGAAGCAATCCACTGTCTCTAGGAGTTCTGCAGAAGTAGAATATAGAAGCATGGCCTCCACTGTTGCTGAAGTTACATGGATAATTGGTCTTTTTCGTGAATTAGATATACCTCTTGCTTTACCTGTTGTTATACATAGTGATAGTACTGCTGCCATTCAGATTGCATCCAATCCTGTCTTCCATGAAAGGACTAAACACATTGACATTGATTGTCATTTTGTTAGGGAGAAGATACAAAGAGGAATTGTCTTCATTCAGCATTTGGTTACTACAGAACAACTTGCTGATGTGTTAACTAAAGGTCTTGGTCGTTTGCAACATGAGTATCTTGTATCCAAGCTAGGCATGAAGAATATCTTCATATCACCTAGCTTGAAGGGGGATATTAAAGAATATGATAAGAATGTTGTTAAGAGTTAAAATAGTAGTTAGTAGTAGTTAGTTATTTTGATTTCCAGCTGTCAATATTCTATTGGTTATTAGTTAGTTAGTTACATATTTCTGTTAGGAAGTTACAATGAATTGTATAAGTACGTTTTAGCACTGTAAGTTGGAATAAGAATTTTCCCATCTTTCTCATTCAATAAGCAATTTTCTCAGTGTCCATGTCCCTTAGACTAACAGAAGGCACCAAAGCTCCTGTTAAGTTTAACAGATATTTTCTCCTGTTCTTGCTACTGTTGGAATGTTATATGAACTAAACAACAAGTAATCAATGTAAGAACAGGAAAAAGTTAATGGCGTTGACGGTAATGCTTTTTTCTTTGTTGTGCAATCGGGTTGGCCGTTGAGATGGTTAGAGCCTTATCTTGGCAGGGCAACGTGGGTAGGTTGCAGCCATGGCGGTTTCTGATTAAAACCAATGCCTGATAAAATTGAAGTCCGAGTTATGCACATGTGTGCATGTATATTGTCTGTATACTACATACATGCACACACACGTGCACATGTCTTGTGAGAATGATAAAAATTGCCCCTTGTTGAGGCAGTGATGATCTTTCAATCTATCCTCCAAGCTAGTACTTGAGCATAGAAAGTACCCGACATGTATCTTGGTGGGCAATGACCCAAATAAATGTGATTGTTACACACAATTGGGCGTTTGTAGCCAAGCTATGGCTGGACTTCCTTTGCTTGAGCCTCAATTGTCACTTATACAGTCAAACCTCTATGTAGCAGTCTTATTCTTTCACAACATTTCACTATAACAGTCATGTTTTCTGTGGGACTGATCTTTCACGTTATGTTGTATTATATGTTCTCGGTAGCAACATTTCGCTATAGTAACCAAAAAATATTGGGAAAAATGATGCTGCTTTAGAGAGGCTTGGTTGTACCTTACTTTTGGTATATTTGCTATGTAGGAAACTATTTAAATGAAGCATTAATTTCCACATATAAGATCTTCGACATGAGGCCCATAATTTTGGGAGGTCAAAAGAGATTACACAACAACAACAACCCAGTGTAATCCCAAAAGCGGGGTATGGGGCGGGTGGGGTGTAGGTGGACCTTACCTTACCTTTGTGGGGTAGATAAGCTGTTACCGATAGACCCTCAGCTCACAAAGGAGAAGGCAACCACGCCATGGCTGTAAAATCACTGGTTGCATGCAAAAAAGAGATCCTCCATTGCAGGCCATCTTGGGATTTGCCTGGCCAAGATACGGGTTGTATTGTCTTCAGTGCCCCAGTTTGTTAACCCCATCAGTTGAGTGAACCATTGTTGAGGTCCAAAACAATTTAGGCACTATAAATATGAAGCAGAAGGTGAAATGAAAATGGGAAAAATCTCATTTGTTTAAGTCTAAATCTACTGGATTCAGAGAGTTGTTTGACATAGTTGCCCCTCTCTGTCATTCTTAGAAGCCAATGATCACCCAAAAATTCCCAAATTTAAACTACTCTTTTATTTAGCAAAATAAGTTCTCAATCAGGCAGTATTTTCATTCTTTATTCATTAGATGGTTGAGCCTTACTATATCTTAGTGTGGCAGCCTTTTTTTTTTTTTGGGGGGGGGGGGTAGTGGCTTTGTGAGATATTGGAATTGGAACTATTTTAGTTTCTGCATCTCGCAGAGGCTCCTCAAGCTTGCAGCCATGGCCGGGTTTAGCTTATGTCTAAGAGTAGGCGAATCTGAGCCTCCTAAATATCTGTTGATGTTCAAAATGAGGCTTTTATGGAACTCGAGGAATGTTGAGATTTTCTAAGGGTGTTTGTTACTCCCTCTCTGAAGTTCAATTAAGCCAATGAATTTCCCTATACCTTTGTTATGCATAAAAATTAACAGCCATTTTGTTACAACAACTTACCCAGTGAAATCCCTCAAGAGGAAGGTTAACAACATTTCATTAAAAAAATGCCAATTATGGTAATGATGGTGAAGATATCCATGTTTATGGTAGTAATAAGAAATAGGCAACATACATAGAGGCCTTCTGTTTGCCTCTTAAACTTGTCCGGAGAAATCCTTTGTACTTGGATCCTAACCCCTAAACTTTGTGAATGAGGCTATGATGATATTCCCCAGGAAGCTCGAAAAGTCAATTTTTGAGCGAATCATACTTTGGTTAGGCAAAGGTAGGAAACTTTGTGAGGTGAGTTCTTATGTGCTCTCTCACAAAGGGGTCTGCTTCTTGCAGCTATGGCGGATTAGCCACTTTTCTGATATATTTTAGGATAATCTGGGCGACTTTTCTGTTAAATTTAGTTCTTAATGACTGGTCCTTCTGTTACATTCTGTTCATGTTCTTTCTTTTTGAAGAATCTCAATTTCAAAAGAATTTTTTTATGTACTCATCTCCAAAAATTCCTAGAGAGAAATTATTAGGTATATTAGACAAGTCCATAGCTTTTATGTATATGTGAATTCATCTTACACAGTATCCACACTTTCATGCCTTCTTTTAATCTTGAAAAATCCCAAGTTTTAGAGGCAATGATGATTATTCTTAAGGAAAAGGAAAAGTGGAGAAGATTTGGAGTTGATTTATGGCCTGGCTTGGCAAGAAAATTGGAAGGTCTTTCTTATAAACTAACCGATGATTGCAGGCTTGCAGCCATGGCAGTGTCAACTCTGCTCTTTTCTTTGATTAAATAGGAGAAAATCTGAGCCTCATCCTAAGTTTATTTACACTTTTTTGACTAGTCTATGAGCAAATAGTTTGGCTAGAAATATTTGAATAAGGCTAAATACATTTGATCCAGATGATTTTTTATGGTCTTGAGACTCTTTTCTCTTTGTTGTTTCCAATTTTCTTCACTGTTCCTAGGGCTGATTGGTTGGAGAAAGGCTAAAAACCAAAACAAGGATGTTTAAATTTAGAAGAAACGTAAAGGAGGATCATGCTCTTTGGAAGGATGTTATCATCAGCAAATACGGACAGACTGAGCAATGGACGACCAACACTGTGATTAACACTTATGGAGTCTCAGTTTGGAGAACTATCAGAAATTTGTGGCGTAAATTGTGCGAGAGCATAGGTTATAAGGTGGGTGAAGGGACTAGAATTCTATACTGGAAAGACAAATGGATCGGCCAGAACACACTCATGGAGGATATTCCAGATTTATTTTCTTTCTGTGACAATCCTGAAGCATCTATTGCTGAGACCTGGATTAACCAAGGATGGAATATCATCTTTAGAAGGCTTCTAAATGACTAGGAGATTGAGAGTGTGGCCAGCCTGCTGCAAAGGTTGAATGATTTCTCTGGTTTAAATACCTGCCCTGATACAATCAGATGGAGACATGATATGGATGGAAAATTTTAAGTCTGAAGATTGTACAGAAGAAATTTGATCTCACAACCTGGGATTATCCCTGGACCTTGGAAACAAATATGGAAATCTAATATCCCTACCAAGATTAAGGGTTTCGCATGGAAGGTATGTAGAAGAGCATGTCTCATTCGGGAGAAACTGAAAAAGAGAGGTTTTGAGATTATCTCAAGGTGCTTCTTTTGCAAGGAAAAGGAGGAAACAAATAGCCATTTGTTCCTCCATTGTAGAGTGACTTCTCAGGTGTGGCATATGTTTCTTAATCTCATCCAAAAAGCATGGGTGATGCCTGAGCATATGACAAATCTTCTAACCTGCTGGATGAGAAGAGGTGGGAGTAAAAAATAGAAAAAATGGTGGAGCCTAGTCCCTTCTTGCATATGGAGGTCAGTCTGGAAGGAAAAAAACAATAGATGTTTTGAGAATATCACTAATCCAATGCAGAAAGTAAAAGAAAGCTGCATTAATACTTTATATCTTTGGTGTAAAGAGGAGGGTATAGATGAGGTAGAACAATTAATAGAATTCTTAGGCTCTCTGTAATTATGATTACGTGCACTGTAATTTTTTTGATGGTTGACAGCATACCCACATTGCTGAGGAATATAACTTTACCTTGCTTAAATTTTTTTTTTTAGAAGAAACGTATAGTGGTTTCTGTAATCAAATCAATATGCTTTTTGAAAAGTTTGAGCAAGCTTTCTCATAAAAGAGTATTTCAAAGAGTGAAAAAGAGTTGTCTTTTTTAGTTTTTCTAGAATTGCATGGTATTGAATTTTCTGTTTCCTAATTGCTTATAGTTATTTAAATTCAAGTCACTTTTGTATTTTGGTAAACATCATTTTTTTCACTTTTGAGTTTTGCAGCGTTCAAAAGGTTTACTTTTTCCGTGTATGTAATATGTGTTGTGTAGTAACTAAGAAGGCTATAACAACTTCTGAGAGCAGCAATCAAAGGCTGATGCATCCGTTTGGTGTTACACTGCCACTCTGGTTGATCTGAGTCACAACTGCTATAACACATCCGATCTTTTCTTGTCATGGTTCTTTGTTCTGTTATTTAGAATCTCAGGTTCTCATTTATTTTGAGTGACTTGTTGTAGATCAGAGAGAGGTTATGGTGTCTCCAATTTCTCATAGTCCTTTTGTCTTTGCTCAAAGGCTTTGGCCTATCCACTGTTGACCTCTGATTTCGTAGAAATAAATTTGAAGCAATTCAATGAGATTCAGGAGCTACGATTTTGTTTTTGGTGATCATTCATGCCTAGTAAAAATTGAGATTTAGATTAAGCATAGAACTATTATTTCATACTGTTGTTGTTGAGCCAAACATAAAGTGGTCATGGTGCTAGCCTTTTGAAGTTCTCTTGGAATAATTGACCATTTCCATCATGCCTATGATATCTATTTTCTTGAGTTTGAGTTGTATACACTGTGACGTTGTCAATGTGAATAATATTTTACACTATCACCGACATATCTATATGTTGTGGGAGGTAGCCAGTCTTATTTTTAAGATTGCAGATCTACATTTTAAGGAGACTTACCTATAGATAGCCTTTCAGCAACCTGGTAGTGTAAAAATTATGTACACTGATTGTTTATCTTAACATAAACTCATTTTCTTTTAGCTCTAACCTCACCTGCTATTTTTCTTCATATATGTGTTTGCGTAACCAACCCCCATATATTAAGTACTATTTTGATCATTTTCATTGACTGTTATACTTTGCTCCTAAAGAGGTTGCATTTCCATGGCAAATCAACAGCAAAACAATGCAGCAATGTGCTTTAGAAGTGTCGAAGAACTCAATGTCTGAGATCAATTGCTTATTATGAGTCTCAAATCTTTATCAAAATAATCTGCAGATTTGATTTTCAGCTTGTGGATATGCAGTGGAAAAAATCTTAGATATTCTTACTAGTATTAATGGCCAAGTCTTGGACTGAAACTTCTGTTTTACTGTAAGCCTTTCTACATCTTATGTTTATTGACGTTTCGTCTACCTTCTTTGTTCTTCTTTTCCAGCAGCTCTAAGGTTAGATGGACTATGCCACAGTCGACAATAGACACTTTTGAGTTGTTGGAACAATGTGAGCAGCTATGTTAGTCAGAAGAAAAGGCGAAATTTGTTTACCTGCTTGTATATGGTGGATTAGCCCGAAAGGAGAGGAACGCTAGGCGTTTTGAAGAGAAGCAGCTCCATGCAGAGGAAAAAGCTGAACTGCATAAAAGAAAGATATGAATTACCAAGCTCTATAAGACTGCTAACAGAAGAACCATCCTTTGTGCTGGTTGCTCAGTACATCCTTTGTGCTGGTTGCTCATAAAACTGTTCATTGTTAAAAAAGGAATTACCAAGCTCTATAAGACTGCTAACAGAAGAACGCTAGTGATGGAATATGTGCCTTCACTTAACAAGTAATGGACCAGGTCCCTTACTACACTCCAGAAAATTACCAGAAAGTTAAATGCAGTAAAATCAACACAATGATTTTACGTGGAAACCTCCTTGCTTAAGGGAGTAAAACCACGACCTGTTCCACAGGATTTTCAATCGTTTTCACTAATCTTCAAAAGCAAAAGTAAAACACGATTACAACAAACGTAAGAAAGAGTTATCAATCTTACAGTTAAGCAACAATCCCTATTGCTTAACAAGCCTAAGTAGAAAACTATCTACCCACTAAGCTATCCCACTTGGACAACTTAGACTTTCAACACTACCCACTGATTCCTTTATAGTTT
>NC_028645.1:4424483-4424708 GCF_001406875.1 Solanum pennellii
CAAAGCAACACTCATAAGCACGTCTCCTAAATCATACCTCAGCATTCATACCTTGAGCACTAAGTTCAGTGAGACTATCACAATGAGCAGTAAACAGATCAGCAATATACATGTTCTTGCATCTCTTTTCTATCAAAATCATCGCCCGAGAGAGCAAGTTTGTGACAAAACAGTTATCTGATAAGAGCTTAGCTTCATTTCATTCATCACAAATCTACACCAATA
>NC_028645.1:4428091-4474397 GCF_001406875.1 Solanum pennellii
CCTTACCAACCTCTGACGTGACAGCTTTACAGCTGTAACCAATTATGTATCTCATGGAGGAAACTCTGTCTGGTACCAGGTCCCTGCATTTGCGAGATACTGAAACATACAATCTCGTTCGCTCTTCTTATTGGTGTAGGATACTGCACTTTTCACCTACCACCTGACATGACAGCTTTTATGACTGTACCCCATTTGTATCTGAACGAGAGCACTCTGCCAGGAACCAGGTCCCTGCATTTGTGAGGATCATCAAAACACCTAGAATATAACAGCTAGTAATAGCCAGAAGCAGAGTGCGGAGTCAGGATTAAGAGTTTGAGAGTTTTAAATTTCAAATTTTAAAAGTTTGACCACAACTCTATTGTGGAAAGCATTTGTATGACCTGACCTTATTCCGTCAATCAATCAATTTTGTTGGGAGATTTACGAGTTAACATATATATATATATAAGTTTATTTAATTTTCTACTATAAAGTTGACTTGAGATAGAATGTTTGATTTTGCGATTTATTATTTGGTTGGTGAGATAAAAGGATAATACGGAAGTATCTATATAAAGAGTGTTTTACTGAAGAAAATGAGAAACAGTTCAGCCCAGAATGAAGAATGAGGCCAACTGAGAGAATACAAAAATGGATTTCATGGAGGATGGTTGCCATCTCTGATTGGCCAATGATTTCTCCGTCCGATGAAAACTAACAACCCTCCTTATCAAAAATTCCAAAAAAAGAAAAAAAAAATTAATACTTCCTTCGTTCCATTTTTACTAGGTTTTGCAAAATGTCCACAAATTGCTGTAGAAAAGATGGAAAGAGGCAGTGATGACATTGCTGTGTGATGATTCTGGGCTGAAATTTGGGGCATGGAGAAAACCCGACTCGTATCTTGGCGGGGCAAAACCCGAATCATGCAAAACCGGTTCATTTTTTTTTGCAGCCATGGCGTTGTCGTCTTCTTCTCCTCTTTGCCCCCATTTTACACAGATCTGAGCCTCATTTTCAAGTTCGGTTGGAAACCCAGTTCATTTTAGCTCAAAAGACTGAGGCAATCGGAGAAAATGGGGATTTTTTTTTTCATCTCCGGTATGTCAATGATTTCTTCTTTGCTCTAGTTGACATTCCCTTAATCTTTTGATTTAATTTCCTAGATTTTTAATGTTGGGTATAAAATTACATGTTTTGGGGATATGAGTTCTTTAGAAACTGATACTATACAGAAATATTAACTTATGTCTCGCAAAAAATTGTTTGTTATGAGTGCATAAACTAAAAACCAACACAAAATAGGGCAAATGTGTGAATGGTCCAGTAATGGAAGCTCACCCAGTATGAAGAATGAGGCCAACAGGGAGAAAAAAGGGAAGTTCTTTGGAGGGTGGTTGCCCTCTCTGATTGGCCTGTGATTTCTCTTTTAACCAAACTAACAACCATCTATAAAAGTGGAAAAAAGAAACGATGTTTGTTGTCATTCTCATTTGCCTTCAATGGGGGCAATGTGATGCTAATTGACAGTTGTACTATTCAATTTTCTATTATTCTGAGCTACATTTAGTTGCATGATCATAAGTTCTTTAAGGATAGCAGGACAAAAGTGCAAATGACCCTCTGAGCTAAGGTCGGCTTATGCTTTAAAGCCACTAGAAAGCAGTCCAATCCAAACAGGCTCTTATTGGATTTTTCTTGTTAAGGTTGTTCAAATGTGCTCTTCTGGAAAAGTTCCCATTTTTAGGCAGTGATGATATTTGCTAATCTGGGCTGATGTTTATTATTTGGGGTATGGGGACAATCTGACCCGTATCTTGGCATGGCAAATCCAGATGGTTTGTGATTGAGTCTTCTCTTTCACATGCAACTGGTTCTTTTGCAGCCATGGCGGTTGTTGCCTTCTCTTTGCCCCAATTTTTTGCAGATCTGAGCCTCAATTTCCAACTAGTCCAACTGGATGTCCCAGGGCTCAAACAGTTCTGAACCTAAATGATGAAAAAACCCCATGTATGCACACACACACAAAAAAAAAACACGTCATGAGAAAATGTCAAAATGGTCCCTTATCAGTGCAATGATGATCTTTCAATCTATCCTCTTTAGCTAGTAATTGAGCATTGAGAGTACCTGGCCAGTATCTTGGCGGGGCAATGACCCGGATGCCTGTGATTTTGTTGCATGCAACTTGGGAATATTTGCAGCCATCGCATGACTGGACTCCGACTTTCTTTACCTGAGCATAAGATGGATCTGAGCCTCAATTGTCACTTGTGGGTGTATTTGGAATGAAGGAAAATGTTTTAGTGTTCACTACAATAAAAGAGACATTTTGTGTCAATAGAATTCCTCTTGCTGACAATATTTATCGCTGCAAAAACATTTAGCTGCAAATTAAGTTAATGCCATTGCATCTAAAGTCGCTAGTGTCTTAAGTGACGTTTATATAGAGTGATGTTTATAAATACTCATATATGTTATTGCCGCCAAATATATTCTAGTAGCGATTATATCATTGCTGCTAAATAATTGCCACAAAATTCTTTGTTTGTTGTAGTAGAATCAGCCCTAAAGTGGCTATCTTGTGTATAACACCATACTTGAATGTGATCCCATTGTGGTCTGGAAAGTGGCTACCTTGTGTCATCTCTACAAATAATAAGACCTTCGACATGAGGCCCATAATGAGGCTGTGATGATTTTCATTCTTTACTCATCAGATGGTTGAGCTTCAGTATATCTTGGCTTGGCATCTTTTTGGGGGGTCTTGTGAGATATTTGAGCTATTTGGGTTTCTGCCTCTTACAAAGACTCCTTAAGCTTGCAGCCATGGTGGGGTTTAGCTTATGTTTGAGAAAAGGCGAATCTGAGCCTCCCGAATCTCTGTTTGTGTGAAACAATGAGGCTCTTTATGCTACCCAACTTATGCTGCATAACTTAATCCCTATGGAACTTAGGCTGCGCGAGACGAAAGGTTCTACAAACTTATGCAGAAACAAGAGCTCCTGATTTTGGGGAAATCCGTGCTAAAACTTGTTAATTTAATGCATTGAGAAAATCTGACCTGTATCTTGGCAGGGCAACCCGGTATGACATCATCTGTAAACTGGCGTTTGCAGCCATGGCATTGTTCCTTTCACTTTGCATGTTCATATACAACAACATATGAGCACTAAAGTTGATGGTAAATTATTTCTCAGATGGTCACTTAACTTAATGCGGGTACTCAGGAACCTAAATACCCTATAGGGTTCAGTCCGAGCAACATAGAATACATTCAATGAGGCAATGAAGATGTTCAATCTTTAAGAATCAGATAGTTGAACTTTGTTGTAACTTGGTGTGGCAGCTCTAAGGGTCTTTGAGGTAAGAGAACTGTATTGGTTTTCATCTCACTAGGCTATTAATGCTTTGCTTGCAGCCATGGCATAGTATAGCTTTTTCCTGAGAAAAAGCAAATCTGAGCCTCCCAAGTATCTGTTGTGTTTGAGAATGAGGCTTTTTATTGAACTCGGGAATGGTAGAGATTTTCTAAGGGCGGTTAACTCTTTCTCCTAAGTTCAATTTTGCCAATGAATTTTCCTGTGCTTTTGTATAAAGTTTAACAGCTCTCTCAATTAGCAGAGCGCTCTTCATGATGATGATGATGATGATATGATTGCCATGATTATGGTAATAATAAAGGAAAATACAGTTTTGCCCCTTTAACTTGTGCAAAACCCTGAACTAAACTTTTTGAATAAGGCTTTGATGATATTCGCCAAGAAGCTCGAAAATGAGATTTTAAAACTGATTCATATCTTGTCTAGACAAAGGTATTTGTGAGGATGCTTTTTGCAGCCATGGTGGATTGGCTCTTTTTTCTGATTGATTTTCACTCAAATCTGAGCCTCTTTCTGTTTAAAGTATAGTTCTACAATATTTAGTCTTTCTTTTTCATTCATGGTACGATCAGTTCATACAAGGAAGAGTCCCCTTTGAGAAAGAAACTTTTAATGTGTCCATCTATACAATTTCTCCAAATTGTTAGGTACGTACTGATATGAGACAAGGCCAAAGGGAATGGAAGTGAATATTGAGGATCCTTATATTGTTGCTGCATTTTACTTTTTTGGTCAAGATTTGTTGCTGCATTTTTCCACATTCAAACTTGGATGTCTTGTTTTAATCTTGAACGCTCCAAAATTCAGAGGCAGTGAAGATTATTCATAATGAAAATGAAAAGTGAAAAAAATTAGAGTTGATTCGTGACCTGGCTTGGCGAGTTCAATCGGAAGGTCTTATAAGGCAACTGTTGCTTGCAGCCAGGGCACTGTTCCAACTCTGCTCTTCCTTTTCTTTGATTAAATAGGCGAAAATCTGAGCCTCATTCTTTGCTTTGTGCATTTACTTTTTTTTTTTTTTACCAGCCTTTCTGGAAAGAGATTTAGATTACCATCGCTCAGTTTCAAAAGAAAAGAGAAGAGATTTAGATTACCATCACTGTGGAACTACTGAAATCAACAGCTCCATCTGCCAATGCCAAAAGCCAAAAGTAAAAAAAAAGGATTCTGCATTCAGTACATGCATTTTTCATCTTGATTTGGTTGATGGAAATTGGATCCTCCGCATACATGAAAAAGTAATCATTTTTACCTACAATTTGCTTTTCTGTTGGTGGAATATTGTCAAACTTGACATGAACAATATTGAAGTACTGTATGATTATTACGTACTGTAGGTGAATTGCTATCTAAAAAGCATGTCTAAGTAAATTCGTGCAACTATCAATAGTGTCAATCACTACTATTGAATGCCAACTATTAATTATAGATGGAATGAGAGTTTATATGCATCCACAAATCAAGAACTATTGCTTTGTTCTTATATGTTAGTATATGCTATGAAATGCACCATTTATAGTATATCTGTTGACAAATTATGTGCTTTTTTTGGGGTCATCTTTTGTTGTTGTAATTGCAGCATCCACTGAATCAGTGACGTAGCTGGGATAAGCTAAGCACATACTCACATGTCCGCTACCTAAACTTGGAACTGTTGGGATATTATTGATCAAAAGCACCATATTGGCCAAGTTAATGGTGTATTCTCATTCCTGATTAGAGGTACCAGATGGGCAAATTAATTGGTAAGTGACCACTTTTAACACTTGTTATTATATATATTAGTCAATGTCTTAAAAGGTATTAATGTCCCTGAAACACTTTCAATGCCTTTTGAGAAAGTTTGATAATCAGTAGCTATTTAATTTGAGAAAGAATATTTTAATATAATTAATTTAAAGACAATTTAAGATTTTTATTTTTTTTAACTTTATTATTTTTATTATTATTAACACATAAAGAAACCTACAATCAATTGGAAAACAAAAAATTTGACACGTTAGATATATCTTTTTAATTTATTTAATTATAATTATCATATATTGTTATTTGTCTTAAATCTTTGTTATTCTTTCAATAATAATTTGTTCTTAAAAATATTACATATGTTATTAAAATTTGGTTCAACAATTAGATACAACGTTCTCATATTTTTTAAATATTAACTGTGCATTGGAATTCAACCCTACCAAATCCTAATTGAAGAATGAATAGGTCAAAGCAATAAAGATAGAGAGAAGAGGAAGCTCCAAATGACCCAAAAGAATAGGTTTGTACCCCTCATATTCAAATGTATTGTTTTATAATGTATCGTATTACATATTTATATTATTTTGATGATTATAACTGTTGGATAGAACAATAATTCGAAGAATAAATCTATTAGAAAAATGAATTAAACCTAAGCTACTATGATTTTCTTTTTTTGAATTTGCAAGGGAAAGCTGTCAAAGACAGGAAAGCTGATGGATGTTGATAATCATCAGGTTAGTTATCTTCAACGTGGGCCTTGCCATTGTTTAAGAATAGAACAAATTCACTTCCAAGAAAGAAATAATTGTAAACATCCTCAAGAGGTTATCTGTGCGGTCTCTTCTTCGATTTAAATCTTGGAAGGAGTTAATTTCTCAGCCTTACTTTACGATGAAGCATCAAAGTCATGCAATGAATGACTTAAATTCCAAAAAGTTTCTTGTTAGCCAATGGCATGTTGGTAAGGATGTTATGTTTGATTTCTTTTCTTCTGATCTATCTTCGGCTCAACCGGCCATTGAGGATATAGAAAAACTTAATTGTCCTCCATATTGCAAACCATAACCAGTTGAGTCATATCCCAGACAGTAAGGATTTTATAGTCATGACTGTCTGGGATATGGCTCAACTAGTGATGACTATTAAATCCTTAAAGTTTAACTATTCTGGAATGGAAATTCTGGCATTAAAAAGTGGTTCTTGGAGAGAAAACAATAGATGTCGAGCTGACTTTTAACCTTTGTGGGATCGTCATGTTGATTCTTTTGCATTTCTACATGGACCATTTCATTGTTTAATTGGTTGCATACGAGATTGTTTTGTGGTTTCATTTAGTATTTCAGATGAGGTGTACGGAGAGATACAGTTGCTAGAGCCAATGATGGAAAATGTCAAAAGGTTTCACCAACCATGGAGTTTCAATATTAGGAGGAATGCTTTGCTTTTATTACATTCATGCTCCTTATAACTCAAGGGAGACTACTTTTAAGTTATGGGTAATGAAGGATTACAGTGTCAAGGAGTCTTGGATGCCATTATATATTATACAAGATAACGTTTTGCATTTACTCAGACCGATATATATGTTTGCAGATGGTGAAGTGCTACTCAACTACAGATGTATAGACCAAGTAGGGTTTAACTTCCCATTTAGGACATCCAAAGGACCACTAAAATTATGGCACAAATACAATATCCTAAAGCAAGGAATTATTTATACAGAAAGCTTGATCTCTTGCTTATGTATGATAGACATTTTTTAATTTTATTGGTTTTCGAGTATCATGTAACAAACTCTTAATTTTGATAAGTTTATCTATTGCACACTAATTTTTGTAATGTAAAATTGTCAGCTCTCTTCTTCTCTTTTAGACAATATTATTAGACTAGAACCTTTTATTCTATTCAATCCTCCATATTTTGCATACTTAAAAGGTGTAGCCAAGTATTTGGCGATCTCAAATGTGTTGATATCAATGAAGACTTTTTTTTAAAAAAAAAAAAGATTACGTAAACACTTACTCGAGATCTCACTTCGTGACAATTAGAATGCAAATTCTTATTGTCTTTACAAAAAGAGTTTATTAAATGAATAAATTATAGTTCATAAATAACCTATTAGAATATCTTAAGATATCACCACTTATAAATCACTTCTTTTTATAAAAATATTTGGGATTGTTATAAATTCTTACAAAGATTTAGCGATTTAATGAATCAATAATAGTAAATAGACATATGTCCTGCGTTGCGTGTATTTATGCTACGTAAAATATATATGTCTGATTATTTAACTTTATGAAAATAAATATATGTGAAAAGGTGTTTAGATCCTTTACAACCATAAGACCACTAGACTTTTCATTTGGAAGGTGACTCCTGTGATTTCCACGTCAACGACTGATGACTTGCTATTACCGGTTACCATCTCCCCTGTTTTATTATACAAACAATCTTATATAATATAGTTAATACAATACTCGCATTTCTTCATTTTTTCTCTCTCTCTTTGCTTCTCCATAGGTTTAAGGTACGTCTTTTTTCTCATTTTTTATATTCATATTATTTTAAGACAGTTCTGTTTTGCTTTTCATGGTTTTTTTTCTTGATTTTTTAAAGTGAGTAGTTCTAATTTGAGCTCAATTTTATGCTTAAGTCATTGAGTATGGACTATTTATAGGATTTAGAGTTGGTTAATTTATGCAAGTTTTTGCTGGCTATTTCACTAAGTGACTGGTCCTGTTATATTGTGATAAAGATTCAATTTTGTTAATGCAGGATCTGCTGTTCGGTTTCTTGATTTTATGGGGTTGTTAAATCTCTGAGAGATTTTACTTGTGGGGTTGTCTCTTAATGATAAAGATTCAATTTTTAATGCAGTATTATCATCTTTAATTTATGTAGTTGTTAAAGTTTCTGTCTTTTTTGCTATTTTTTGAGAGATTTTACTAGTGGGCAGTCTGTATAGTGATAAAGATTCAATTTTTAATGCAGAATCTGCTGTTTCTTTTCTTGGTTGTATGGGGTTGTTAAAATTTCTGCCTTTGTTGCTATTTTTTTTGACAATAAGAATCTTCTGTTTGCTTTCTTGATTTTATGGGATTGTTGAATTTTCTGTCTTTTTTGCTTTTTTTTTTCTTCTTTTTTGAGAGATATTACTTGTGGTACTTTGTTAAATAGTGATGATGATTCAATTTTGTATATGCTGAATTTGCTGTTTGTTTTCTTGATTCTATGGAGGTTGTTGAAGTTTCTTTCTTTTTGCTATTTTCAGAGAGAATATTGTTTGTGCTTGTTCCACTTTTGAGCTTGGATTATATATGGTTGTCACAGATTCATTATTAACTTTGAGGTTTGGTTAAAATGGATCCGAGGTTTAATGGACATCGGAGTTCTTTGAATAATTTTCGATTTGGGAACCAACCATTACCTTTTTCTTCAGAGCAGAGGATGATTAATGGACCAAGATTTGGACTCATTTATTCAGATCAGAATCTTCTCAATGGTCCTAGACTAGAAAATAACTTTGTCCAACACGATTTTGGTGCTGTTGGATTTATAAGTGGTGATCATTTACCTACTAGTGTAGAATCAAGAACTGACCTTGGTGTTGAGAACGACTTCAATGAAGATATTGATTTCTCGGATGCAGTGTTGAGCTATATAAATCGGATGCTAATGGAAGAAGACATGGAGGACAAGACAGATATGCTTCAGGAGTCCTTGGAACTTCAAGCTAAAGAGAAGTCACTTTATGAGGCCCTCGGTAAGAAGTATCCACCATCACCGGAGCAAAACATGTTTACTGCTCGGAACAGTGAGAGTCCCGATGACTACGTTGCAGGAAGTATATACAATTCCACAAGTAATACTGGTGACAGTAGTGGTTACCTAGTCGATCCAAGGGGGGTTAACATTTCTACCAACTGCAATTCTTCTTACTTCGAAGGCCTTTCATTTCATAATACTTCTTCAGTATGCTCATCAAATAGTGGGAGTAATGTTGTCGATGGATTCTTAGACTCTCCTGTTAGTTCCTTTCATATTCCTGATATATACGATGAGAGTCAATCTATTTTGAACTTTCAGAAAGGAGTTGAAGAAGCAAGTAAGTTCCTCCCGACTAGTAATAAGTTGTTGAACAGTATAGATATAAATCTCTTGCCATCTCGGGAGCCCCAAAGGCAAACTGCTTATGCAGCTTCTCAGGTGGAGGAAAAGGATGAGGGAGAGACTTCACCAACTGAGGCGAGAGGGAAGAAAAATCCTCTGAGTGGTGATAATAATATCGAAGAAGAAAGAAGTAGCAAACAGGCTGCAGTTTTTACTGAATCAACTCTACGATCGGAGGAGTTTGATATCGTCTTGCTGAATAGCATGGGGAAGGGAGGAGAAGCATTAGAAGCTTATCAACAAAACCTGAGGAATGCTAAAAGCAAAACTACAGTGCAGATATCAAAAGGATCAAAAGGAGGAAAGGGCCGGGGGAAGAAACAGGGTGGAAAGAAGGAAGTCATAGATTTGAGAACTCTCATGATAAATTGTGCGCAAGCTGTTGCTGCTGACGATTCCAGGATTGCGAATGAACTTTTGAAACAAATCAGACAACATTCATCCCCATTTGGAGATGGAAACCAGAGATTAGCTCATTGCTTTGCAGATGGTCTCGAGGCGCGTTTGGCTGGTACTGGTAGCCAGATATATAAAGCTCTTGTCAATAAACGAACATCTGCAGCTGATCTTTTGAAGGCCTACCATTTGTATCTCGCATCTAGCCCATTCAGAAAGATCTCAAGTTTTGCTTCAAACAAGACAATCATGCTAAAGGCAGAGAATGCAACAAGGGTTCATGTTATTGACTTTGGCATCCTGTATGGCTTCCAATGGCCTACATTCATCCAACGTATTGCAGAAAGAGAAGGGGGGCCACCGAGGCTTCGTATTACTGGCATAGAGTTTCCCCAACCAGGCTTCAGGCCAGCGGAACGGATTGAAGAAACAGGTCGCCGTTTAGCTGATTATGCTCGATCCTTTAATGTTCCATTTGAATACCATGCAATTGCAAAGAAATGGGAGAGCATTACAGTTGAGGATCTAAAACTCGACAAAGATGAATTTCTTGCTGTCAACTGCTTGTATCGTTTTAAGAACCTGCATGATGAGACTATTGCAGTTGAAAGTTCAAGAACTATCGTCCTCAACCTCGTAAGGAAGATCAATCCAGATATCTTCGTGCATGGTATTGTCAATGGGGCTTATAGTGCCCCATTTTTCGTCACACGGTTTCGTGAGGCCTTATTCCACTTTTCTGCACTTTTTGATATTCTTGAAACTATTGTTCCCCGTGAGATTCCAGAAAGACGATTAATTGAGAGAGAGATATTTGGGAGGGAAGCCCTGAATGTCATAGCTTGTGAGGGGTGGGAAAGAGTTGAACGTCCAGAGACATACAAGCAGTGGCAAGCTCGTATTATGGGGGCAAGGTTTACACAGATACCTTTTGACCGGGAGGAATTCGTGAATAAGGCAATAGAGAAAGTGAGGTTAGGATATCATAGAGACTTTGTAATAGATGAAGATAGCCAGTGGTTGTTGCTGGGGTGGAAAGGAAGAACAATTTACGCCTTATCTTGTTGGAAACCTGTGTAAGAAACTTGAAACACATTCTTACTTTTGAATCCCAAGTCCATCCACATATATGAAGATCAAATGCAGCAATTCAGTTTGTAAGTCTCTTGCCTTTTGATGTATTTGTATAATTTTTTTTTTCTCATACTCTAAAATTTAAACACTATTTGCCAATGTCACAGGTAACTGGCTTCTCAGTGTCTTGATACAGTAACAACAAGATCATTTGGTTGCTGAACTCTTCGAGTTTCCTAATATGGACGGGGCTATAATACTGCAGAGTACACTTCAATAACCATCTGATAATCAAACAAGACGAGGCTTCGGTGCATGTTCTTGGTGCTGATCATCAGCATGCACAACGTAGGAGTTGAATTGATTGAATCGATATTCCAGAGAAGAATGACCGAGGCCATAAGAGCTATAGCTGACAAGACATGGCTGCACATTGTGCATCAGATATGTATTCTGGAATTTTGTGAACTTGCAGTATATGTTAGTTTGTTCAATATACTTGGAGTTCTTATTGAAGTTAAGTTATATACAAATAATTTTTTTTAGTATGTGTAATTTAACTGCAAGTAATAGTACATTGATTTAAACTAAACATTTTTTTCAAATGAGAGAAAATCCTTCACAAGATTTGCCATGTGACTTCTTAACAAATTGCATTTAAAATATTTGTGGGGACTTTTTTTGGTCCAATTGATAACAGAACTTTGAAAATTGTGATGTCTTTTAGCTGTGGGACAGAAAGCACTTATTCTTAGGATTCTTTTGAGTATTTTTCAGCTCATTATTCATATTGTATACTCTTTCTAAGACTTTGATCGTGTCAGAAATTTTAATAGCTCAGTTAATTGACAAGTTGTATTTAAAGGGTTCGGTTCCTTACCTTGTGATTTATTTCTTCTCTATTAATGTATGTATAGTAAGTAGTAAATACTGAAAGAATGGTGGAGCGGTGGAGGTTGTGTTGAGATGTATTAACACGAGATACGTGACAGAAGTAGAACCAGAATTTGAAGTTATGAGTTTTATACTTGTTATCAAATCGATAACTAGTTTAATTTATGATTGGCAATTAATTATAAATACATAAATCTAAACAAAATAATAGATTCATCCAAACTCATACCATATAATGTAGTGTTGCCCCATTTTGTACTAATATACAAGTAAAATCAAATCTATAGATTCGTCTATAAATTAATTTAAAATTACTACAAAAACTCATATAAACTTTAAATTTTGAATCTATTTTCGATTATTATATCTCAAAGTAAGACTTAAAAATAAAAAATTGATTTAAAAAGAGAGAGAATCAAGTTTTAAAATGTCTCATACTAAGGGACCACAATGTTGGTGTTCTTCTAGAGAATTTGATGGGACTTATTATTTAATTTAAAATTATAGTCAAAACCAGCAAAACTAGAAAAGAATCTTAGTATATAATGTCTTTTTTAATGGATATAATATATGTTGATATAAGCAAAAATAACGGCTGAAACGCCATTGATAAAGACATAGTGCTTCCCAATAATTTTTCTCATATAAAAAATAAATGTTTTATTCGACCAATGAGATATTAAAAAAAACTTGATCTGACTGAGTATAATATTTTATTTATTAGAATATTTGATATTCATAACTATAGTAAAAGAGTCTTAATAGTTTATTTTAATTGAGGAATCCACCATTTTATTTATTTATATACGTGGGCTATTCAAAAACACGTCTAATCTTCTACTTTGTTTATACGACTATTCAAAGCCCTACCATTAATGAAATTTAAAAATAATTAAAAAAAACAATCATGGTTGTTGTTGCATACAAGATACTAGTTTTTTTTTCATCCGTTGTTCCCAGCCTATATTAGAATCCGAACTAAATTCAGTCGCGCACTGCAAGACTCATTTAGGAATAGCGCTCTCAATAATATTTTTCTCTATATGCAGCACTCAAATTCGAGAGTGAAATAATTTCGCCACTATGCCACAACCCATGTTGGTCTGATGATACTTGGTTAAATTCATTGGAAGTCAGAAGAAATGCAAGGTTAGTAGTATCTTGGGTTGTTGGTAAAAGATCTTAGGCTAACTAAAACAAAAGTTTTAAATGTTTGTAAAGCTCATAATAAAGACTTTATTAGGTGACTTTTATTTTACAAACATTAAAAAAATAATTGTAGAAGTATATCAAAACAATTGTCTTAAGCTATCTACATATTTTATTAAAGTTCATATATTTTTTTAAAAAATCAGAGACTTTGGATTAGTTTGATACTAAGAAAAATGTTTTTATGAAAATAAGTAATAGAAAATATTATCAAAGAAACATTTATACGTAATATGGGAATATCTAAAGGAGTTAAACCACATGGATCAGTTGTACCAAACTCAAACTAATGACCTCCTAATCACATGTTTACTAGTTACGTCAACATGTTTACTAGTTACGTCAAGGCTCACAAGAACCTTCTTTTTTTGTTTGCAATACCCACGTTGAAGTCCGACTAAACCCGAATTCGTTCCGAGAGGTCCGTACCGAAGGGGCTTAAACCCGAGACCTGTTGATTGAGGATGAAGGAGTACTTATCACTCCACCACAACCTTTATTGGTGGCTCGCGAGAACCATTTGCATATGAACTATAAAACCATGGCCTTGATCCACCAGATAAGTTTGATTGCCATCAATGATGCATAAAATGAAAATCATAAAGTTGAAACATTATTTGGTGAAGCATGCAAATGCAAGCAAGTAATAATAAGATAGTACTTTGCCTCTTGCACAAGTTCAACAGTGCTTATTGAGTTATTTGCCTTCCAAACATCAGATAAATCAAGAGAGGCACATAACATAACCCTCTACTGTATCATTGAACTATTGGCAAGTCATATCTGAGTATGCCATGGTATCGATGAGGTTAGCTGCTACGCAGAGGGGCACGGGGAGGGATCTGCAATAGTACAACCAAACTCAGATGCCTGTCTACCTTAAGTTTATAGCCTCCCCTTTGAACAGATGTTGGTCGAATAGACTGATGAAAATTTTGGACATAGTCCTAGGGAGACGTATATCAGAAACGAGTAGAGATTTGTGCAAATAGAGCCTTGAAATCCTTAGTTGGAGTGCCAGTTCCCTCAGGTTTTGAGGCCAGATCAAATGCCTTGAATTTTGCTTCCTCATACTGCAGTGCCTGTCAGCACCGAAATACCTCAACGAGTTTAGTCACAGAAGATGAGCAAACAGGCAGCAAAGCTCTAGAGAATGAGGTTTGATGAAAGCATGAAGCGTTGAAACAGACCAAAGTAAAAGCAAAGGACCTATATAGAATCAAAAAAGATCTGAGGCCGCTAATATACCTGAATGCAGACTTCTGCAACATCAGCCCTAGCAACAGTTTTAGTTTCTGTCTCGAGAAGTTCATCGTCCTTTCCAACAAGTAGTTCCCTTATACCACCTTCTTTATCTTGTAGCCCTCCAGCCCTGAAAAAAAAAATAGTGATCAAACAGCAAATCTTAAATAAAATTTGGGATGATTGTCAAATAACAGAAATAATTGACAAGCGAGTGGAATAATAATAAAATGAGGGCATAAACCTTGGATGAATTTAGTGTTGTCAAAGAGCAACTACATTTTTCTGTATTCACCAGTTGAAAACATAATTGAGTATAAAAGTACACTTTGTCTAACAGTTTGAGCTTTTAAACGAGTTGGACTCACACTTCAACATGGTAAGAGAGTAGGCAAAGATTCAAAGTTCAAGTCTCACCTTTATCCATTTTCAAAGAAAATCTCCATGTGCTTGTATAATGAAAAAGAACTGGGCTAGCATACGACACCCAATTTCGGACCTCCGCAACATAGTTTAATCACTGAGCTTCTCAACTCCCAAAACGACTTAAAATAATTTGTTCTATAAAATTCAAATATTAAATTTGTTTCATATAATTCTGCATATAGTTATTATATTTTTGCGAATATTTGAAATCGTCTTGAAAGGATGATAATTTTAGTAACTACTTTATTAATTCAGCCTAGCATAATTTTGAGTTAGTGACATCATTTAGTTTATATCCGAACTAATTATTTTATTTCGTTGAGTTTACGAAGCTCATTAAATTAATTTATACTAATTCGTTTTTTTAATCAAAATACTTTCAACTCTTCAAGAGGCAAATTTCAGATCATCTGTTAATCTACAGTGATCTGGTTCGGAATGGGGTCTTAGCCTCACTCCACGATGATGACAGAGGTTTCGATCCCGTTGGAGGAGAGATCTTTAAACCTTGTGCTTACCACGATGTTATAGATCATAGCCTCTCAGGATGTCTCGATTTTCGCTACGACGTAGAAGCCCTCGTCAACATAGGAAAAATTCGAGTCGAGTTTGTTCCCCGTGGCTGAGATGACGTTGAGAAGAGGAATGACTGAGATGTAGTCATTATTTATCTTTTAAGCTTTGTTGTTATCTTTACTTCTATGTAACCATCCAAAATGAATGAATGAAAATCAATATTTATTTTCTACTCGAACTACGTTGGGCCTGAATTCTCCTTGTGAGATACGTAAGCAGCTTGTCAAGGCCCGACCGCTATCTTTAAAAAATTTTATTCTCCCCCCTTCATGTTACAAGAAGATACAAAGACCGGAAACAGAAGTCAAAGAGCAGCTGCAAGAAGACCTTAGCTCAACGTGATTTAACCTTTCTGAGATAGTGTCGAACTAAAACAAGCAAACTCCTGCTTATTAAAAAAATTTGTTTCCATCCTTACTCGTGGGTTGAAGATATCCTCAAACAAAGCAACTTGTGTGTTAATCTGCTCTCTGTGTGATATTATGCATTTTGTATTTTGAATCTAAACTGACAAATCTGTCTTTGAGTTGTTTTCCCCCTCAGATACTTTGAAACTGATCTGTCTTGATTAAGCTGGCAGATCATCCTTATTTTACCAGATCCAAAGGTCCCGCAGATTCCTTTCCTAGACAAGATTAAGACAAAGGAAAAACAGTAATGGGAGACATCAATGAAGAAGTAAGTCTCACTGACATTATGGTGGCTCAACCCACCATAGCAAATCAGAACGAATTGATTCTGCAATTAATGCAACAAATTGCGGAAATGAGGGTGGAGATGCAAAGGAGACATGATCTGCCTCCACCGGGTTTTAATGTTAGTGCTGCTGATGGAAGACCTCCTATCTACTTCCCTTCTTCGAACATGGATCCAGCTCAGAATGTGCCACCTGCTCAGAATCCCCCCGTTATAGACCTGACTGCTCAAAACCCCCAGTACGCTTCGGCTTCTTACCAAACGCCTCCTCCTCAAAATAATCATTCTCAAATACCACCTCATCCCCAAAATACTCAAACCGCTCCACCTCCACAAAATCATAGCCAAAATACTTTCAATCTTCAAGCTTCCCACCACCACTTAAATCAAAACACTAATCCTCAGACTTATTTACAAAACTACCAAACCACACAGAATGTCCAAAGTCCTTCCGTAGCTCCAAACCTACCTAAAAGAACAACTTTCCAGATTCTCATCCCCGCTGAGCACGACGTGCATGGTTCTGAGCTGGACCACTACGAAGAACAGGAAAGAGGCGAGCGAGACTGGAAGAGATAGGAGAGAGGCGAAAGAGAGGGGGAAAAGAGTGGGAGAAAGGTGAATTGTATATGTATATTAATTAGATAATTGTATATTATACATATATAAGTGTATATATGGCAAGAGAGATTGGGAAAGGGAAGAGAGAGGCGAGCAAGACTGGGAGAGAGAGGAGAGAGGCGAGCGAGATCGAGAGAGGCGAGCGAGAGAGTGGGGAAGAGGTGAATTATATATGTATATGTTGTATAAAACTGTACATTATACATATACATTTGTATAAATAGCAAGCGAAATTGGGAGAGAGGCGAGAGAGATTGAGAGAGGGAGGAGAGAGGCGAGAGGGAGAGGCGAGCGAGAGTGGGAGAGAGGTGAATTGTATATGTATATAGGCTAAAAAATTGTATATTATACATATTTATTTATAAATCCTAGCGAATTATACATATACAAACATGACTAATTATACAAACTCGAAGTCAGCCCACACAATTAATGTATAATGTTAGTCGCAAGTGGTAATTATAGCAAACTATAGCTATGATGAGTAATTAAATAGTATAAGTTTGCTTATCCACGTAATTTTCTCATATTTTTATCAGCAAACCAAGAAATATTAGTGGGTTCCTTCAGTAGGTTTGATACTCTGCTCTTCCTAGTAAATGCTCAGGAATTTGGTTCTGTATGCATAACGCAGTCAGTTTTTTTTTCACTTTATCTTGAAGCATATTGAACTTTATTTGCACACAAGTGTATTTTGAGGGACATATTTAGCCCTTAGAAAAGAGAAACTGCCATTTGCCCCGAAGCCTGTCCATTTTGGCCTAACAACTCTCACAGATTTATTCCTTCGGTTATGCTGTTCAATTAAGCCACCATGAGCCCAAAAGCACGCATACCATGTTAACTTGTGCTTGCACATCTCTCTCCTACCCCCTTCGAAAACCTGTCAACCTAGAAGCCTAGCAATCCTTCTCTCTGACCTGCCCTCCATTTATCCAACTTCCGTTATGGGAGTCATATAGCCCTCCTTTAGGACACAACATCCTTGCTGAGGTATGCACCACATCGGATTGCAAACTTTGGCTCTGAGACCATATGTATAACAGTCCAAGCCCATCACACGTATTGTCTGCTTTGACCCAACAGATCTCAAAAGTTTGTCCCTTGGGCTACACCAGCAACGAGCCCAAAAGCGTCGACCGTGTGAACTTGTGCTCTTATAGCACTTTACTCTTCTCTGCCTTTCTGATGTGGGATTTGCCTATGGTATCATATGCACACCTTTTTCAGAAGCTTGGCAGCTTAATGCTTGTCAGTCATTCTCTTTGACCTGTCCTCATCAGCACACACCCTCCCCCGTCACGGCCATCATAAACCCGTCCTCTTTCCTTATCACAGTACCATATATTCCTAACCCAGCATTATTTTGGCTCAACAGAATTATTCTCAACTACTAATTCAGTCCCCAAATATGCTTCATACTTCTATCAAATATGCAAATCCTTTTACCAATTAAAAAATCACATTTCCAAGCCTTAGAGAATATACTCAACAAACTGTTTGATAGAAAAAACTTCTAAAAGAATTGCTATACTGTAGGATAGTGCAACTCACACATCTTTTGTTTATTTCACACCTAACATGACATAAATATCTATTAAGAGAACCTCTTAGTATTATAAATGAAAATTCAATGCGATTATTCAGCCACAAGGAATATTGATAAAGATATGAGCATTGAACAAACCTTATAATTGTATATGGAATTCCAGAGTCAGCCAAGTATTGTTCAGCCTTTCTTTTCCAAATCTGTAAAAGCATCATCCAAGCTTAAAAACTTGTCACTTGTTAGAGATGTAACACTATCAATGCCCTTGAAGTTACATTCTTTTAAAAATAGGTATTGCTCAACAAAATAGTTATCTATCTCCTAAGATGCAAGCATAGAAACAACTTACATATTCAAAAAATGCACCATCAGGAATGCACTCATTTTAAAAAATATACTCCCTCCTTTTCAATTTGTTTGTCTTACTTTCCTTTCCTTTTGAGTCCGTTTCAAAAAGAATGTCTCTTTTCCTGACAAATCACTAATTTCAACTTTTCAGAGTACAAGACTAAAAGAAATTTTTGTACATTCTACACATCTTTATTTTAAGACCACAAGATTTGAAAATCTTCTTTACCATCGTAAACTTTGTACCAAACCAAAAACAGACAAACAAATTGAAATGGGGGAGTATATTACATCTAATATGACTTCATATAGTTTCTGATACTCGACAATGAGAAATAAAAACTTGTAGAAAGATGGAACAGGTAACAGTATGCATGCAGCCACAATATTTTTGCAGCTGTGGAAATGTTTGGGCAATGTGGCCATCGAAATGGCAGTAGAAATAAAGGAAAGAGAGTACTTTTGAGGCAAAAAGAATCAAGTTACAAACCAATATATTCCCGTTCCCCAAACTGTTCAAGGGGTGGTTAGGATTTGTCCCTCCCATTGACCCAACTAGCACAATCTGCTTCACACCAGCAGCTTTAGCTGTAAAATGCATATTGTATATCTTAGATAAGCAGATAAAAGTGCATTCTAAGTACCAGAACTGCCCAAGATTATTCCATACCAGCATCTATTTGGTTCTTTTGGCCGATCCAATCTACCTAAAATACAAAGTCAGTAAATTTTGTGTCAGACAACAACTAAGAACCTGAGGACGGATATGAGTAACCAAAACATGATGTACCTGTTCAGGATTTGCCCCATCCTCAAAATAGAATTCAGGTCTTCCACCTTTTGTTGGATCAAACCCGGGTTTCATTTTTGGAACAGCACTTGTAAGAATAACAAGAGCATCAATACCTTGTATAGCAGGAACAAGACTCTCGGTATTCCTGATATCACCAATATAAACATCATCTGCACCACCAATTTTTTGTTTGCTTTCCTCTGTTCTAACCAAACCTCTGGCTGTATAATTCTCTGACCTCTCCTTCAACTTCTTATAGACAATTGATCCTACAATTTGAACGTGTCAATAAAAGATCAGCAGAATTGTTGATAGTTTTAGGAACAAGAATATCTCAACTTACATCATACTATAAAGATCATAGCCAGTTGACATGATCGAATCTAGCATTAGTCATTTACCAAGAAGTTCAAGAGTAGAAAAGACAATTCCAAGAGAAGTTGTAGCTATGGAATACCCAGGTTGAATATTCTTCAACTAGAACCATCTAAGTCATTGTGCGAAAGTTCTTAATATCATTTTAAGTTCAGTCAGGTGTTGCCAATTGAAATATGATGATAAATAACCAATAGTCCAACTAAATTTGGTTTAAGAGCGTACAAAATATGAGTATATGACCAACTTTCACCGTCGGAATCGACCAAATTGATGGATGATCCTAAGTCCTAAGAGATAAATGATATTACCAACAGAAGAAAAGTACATTCTTGAAAGCTACCCAGAGCCTCCTTTGATAGATTTGAAAAGCAATGCTATTATGACAACAGTTTACATATTGTTGTAACAAAACTTTAAAGCTAAAAATGGGTCTCATCGCTTGAGCTCCTATCTCTTATGAAAGGGGTAAAAGAAAGATAAAAACTTTATGTTCTAGAACAATATGTAACACTCAAAGGTGGTCTCTAAGTGGTCAATGAAGTGGATTGAGAACTATGAGGTCTAAAAGTTCAAATCTACTCGCCAAAACATTATGTGATCTCTTCCCATTTGTTCAACCCTTAGTGGACAGACTACCGAGCACCAGTACTGGCGGAAGCTAAAAGGTAACAATGTAATTAGACAAGGTGCGATCAAGCTAGCCCGAGCACCACAATAAAAATGTATCAGTTGATCTCCTCTCCACAATTTTTCCCCAAATAATCCAATGATGTAATCATCATATGCCTTAGCTAGGTCTCATTATTATCACACTCATAAATTCTAATACCTCAATCCCACATTACTCATTAACACTACTTCCCCAAAATCCAAAATCATAAACAGAATCCCCAAAAATTAGCACCCTAAAAACTACATACACAATTTTTGGAAAAAAAAATATAATCTTTTTTCATAATTCACACCCCATAGCCACAAAATATTAGTAGTTACAGAAATCTCCACATTAAAAAGGGCAGCCTGGTGCATAAATCATTCTGCATTAGCCTGAACACCCCAAGATATCCCAGGACAGTCTACCCTCATACAAGAATTAGTGGCTTGAATCCATAACCTATAGATACAACACAACTTTACCATTGTTCTAAACCCCTTGTTACTTCCAAAAGGAGAAAAACACTGAACCAAACACAATTTCATTAAAGATTATCAAAACCAAGAAACCCCAAAAGCATAAAAAAAAAAGAAACTTCACCAGTTCTTCCACCAGCACCAGTAACAAGAACAGTGCTTGTGTTCAAATCAGCCATTGCCAACACTGAAAATCTGCAAAATTTCTTGTTTTTCTTTGGAAATGAAACAAATGATGAGGTATTTTTTACAAGTGAAGAAGACAATTCTGGAAGTCTCTGATTTACCAAACTTAATTTATGGCTTTGATAAGGAGATACACGTGTCAAGGCAGCCATTTTTATAGCCAAGAAACTTTTTTTTTAGTAGTCCATTCAAGAATCAAATGTATTGTGTGAAACTTACTTAGACTCAAAAGAGATTTTTGTACATTTTCTTATCCATTTATTAGATTTTCATGTCACCTTATCAACTTCTCATGGGGTTTTATGGACTACTTGTTGGGCCTATGAAAGTAAACCTCATTTGGTTGAAGTCACACCCTATCATTGGGCCTAAAGACACACTTCTACGTTGCTCGTTTGACAAACAACACTTCTCCTCACGCTCATCGAAACAAAAAATTACACGTCTTTTACTATATTTACTATAAAGAGTTAAATCTCCAATGGTTATACACCTTTTATCATATTCACTATAAGGAGTCAATCTTCATTAAAAGTAAGTATAATTATTGGTTAGAATTTGTTTAGTTATGATTTATAGCTATGATATTGGAGTTGTATCTATTCGTTCAATCAAGGTATATTTATCTGTTCAATTTTGTTGGATACGTTATATTTGGTTTTCCCACCGTAGTTGCATTAATATATACAATTTCATAGGATATATTGTAGGCCAACTTTCACATATAGCAAACAAAAAAATTATATTTGTATGCTATAACAAAGTTTGTATATTTGTGCTCCATAGCAAACATATAAATGTATAATTTGCTGGCCTATTTCGCTGCAATATTTGTATAAACTTTGCATTGTATACAATTGAATCGAAGTAAAATGTTTGTATAGTGTATAATTATTCGTGTATAGGAAGAAAATATATGTTTTTGCATGTGTTTATACAATTTTCTCTCGCTTTACACAAAACAGAAACACAACTTAATTGTATAAGTATATGTTCTTTTTGTTGTGCTTTTCACTTGTATATGTATATATGTGTAATATGTATACAATAATAAAATTTTGTATTAGTTGAATTTGTATATGTATGAGAAAATTCATGATTTTTTTTCTTTTTTTATATACGGCTATATGCCTGAAGCAGGCGCCATTTAATTGTATACTCTATTTCTGAATCGTGGCAGTTTTGTAACAGTAGCCGAAGAAGCAGTCATTTTGCTCGGAGAAGCTGTTGTAGCAAAATATATGAAACAATAGCTGCGAATTGGAAATAAAGTAAACTATACTCATAACATTTAATTTGAATTGATAGTTTGCTATTATATACAATTTTCCTAATATATATGTTTGTTCAACCTAAGTTGTATCTAACACATAATTTCTCTAGACATATTATATATGCACAGAAATGAAAAACATTATATTTGCACTATGTATGAATTATATTAGCATATACAAATACATTTAAAATCATCACCCCAAAATGTCACACATACAAATATATATGGGCATAATTTCTGAAATTTGTACAAAAAAAAATCAGAAAAAGACATAAATTGTGTGGTATTTTCAAAAATTGTAGGAGAGTACATAAATTGAATTTATGTTTTTTGGGCATTTATTATCTATCCTTTTTAGAGAGAAAGAAAAACACATGAATCTAACATAAAATTGGATGAATTATTTGATTTTTAATTTGTCTTTTTAGCAATTAAATGTATATCTAGCGGGCAGCAACCGAAGTCGTGTGGGTCATAATTTAAGGATAGTTATATTCCGTGAAAATACAAAAGTACTTTCATCCACAAATTTTTATTGAATAAGTAATGACGGCATATAATAATTAAATACTTGAAAATTAAAAATTAAAAAATTAAAAATCTAACATCAATCCATTTATGGAATAATTTAAATATCATCAAAAGCCAAAATTCTATTAAAACTTCCAATCCCATTAAAATAGTAAATTTATTCGATAATCTATCCTCCATACAAAAATTAACGGGAAAATTATATATAAGAGCAAACTAATAAGCTAAAATAAATGGAGTAGCTAGGATTTGATTTAATTGTGCTCCATAGCAAACGTTTGCAAAAAATTGTCAGGCGCCTCTCTCCCAAATATCTCGCTCGCCACTCTCCTTCAATCTCTCGCTCGCTTCCTCACTTTTTATACAAATACAAGTGTATAAAAATTGTTTCTAATTGTATAAAGCAAAGAAAATTGTATAAATACATATATTTTTGTTCCCCTCTCTCCCCTCTCTCCCCTCTTCCAGATCTCGCTCGCCACTCTCCCAAATCTCGCTCGTCAGCCTCGCCTTTCTCACTTATACAAACAGAAGCGAAATGTATAAACTGTATTTCTGTTTGTATAAAGCGTGAGAAAATTGTATATACACATGCAAGTACATATATTTTCGTCCTATACATTTATAATTATACAATAAAAATACTCCCCCGCCCAGTTTCTTTTGCCTTTCTCTCTTTCTCGTGTTATACAATTTTCAAATTGTATCTAATTTCTCTCTTTCTCGTTTTATACAATTCGATTCAATTGTATATTCCTTGTCAAGTCTCTTTTGTCTTTCTCTCTTTCTCATTTTATACAAATTCAAATTGTATATAATCGTTCTATACACTTATAATAATACAATTCGTTTTATACACTTCGTTTTTATACAGTTCTCTGCCCAAATGTCTTTATCTTTCTTGTTTTATACAATTTGCTTCAACTGTATATGTAAAGCGAATTATACAGTTTCTATATTTGTTATGAAGCACAATTATGCAAACTCTGCTATAGCATACAAATATGAATTTTTTATTTGCTATATGTGAAAGTTGCCCAAAATTAAAATGTAAAACGAAGAATGATACAAAAGGATAAAATGGAAAAACAAATAAACGGAATGATGATCATAGACATCCTAGTGAGGTCGTGCGAGAGTTTATTAGTGATATGTTTAAAAAGAGGAATTAGAGAAAAGTTATTATGCACGATAATATGATACAATTCGAATTTATTGAGAATATGTTGATTAAGTAAAAAATATGAAGGTCGAGGATTATATTATTTTGCCAATGATATTTTGCCTAGGTGCAATCCATCCACACAAGCCTCAAACCAGATTATGTTAAATCAAACATATAGTTGTTATAAATAATATCAGTTTGGCTTCACATGGATATGGCAGGACATTAAATGACATCATTTTGTACCCCATCAAACCTATAATAAGAGAAAATATCAATTAGTCCCAATCTTGAAAAATAACAAAAAATTCCAAGCCACATTATTGTGCTGATGCCAGATTGATTATACATCTTAATCATAATCTGTTAAATTTATGTGAATCATGTTTGATATGTTATACCATCTTGTTAATAACACTTTACTGTAACGATTAAGTTATTTTTGAAATAAATTATTCATTTTATGTTATAATATACATTTTATATTTAAACGAACAATGTAATCGAGATTTTTCAATTTAGTATAATCTTTTATCTAATCATTCTTTAATCCAATCTTCTTGAGTCATTTTGGATAATAATACAATTTTTGTAAACATCTTATAAAATATGTGGGCTATGATTGGTTTATAGCCCCCACTAATATTATATTATAATAAGCTGAAAGAGATGCAAAACTTTATCCTTTGGAATAATTAATAATTGAACTTTATTATATAATCATAGAAAGGTAGACTGATAAATATAGAGTTTATTTACAAGATTTGTGGATGGAAAGGAAATACTAAAACTAGTTATTAATTGATGACAACAAAACATCAACATCATTTTAATCAAATTTGACAGAAAATTTTGGATCCTCTCATGATTCTTGATTATTTTTTTTCCTTCTGCCATCAGCATGATGATGAGATATAGTAGTACTACTGATTCTAAGCTGTGACAGATGTCTCAACAGCTACACCAGAGTAGTTAACTTCAGCCAGCCTGTCTACTTCCCAAAGTTGTGGTATTGCTTCCCTTATGTTGTGGATACTTTCTAATGCATAATCTGCACCTGCAACTCTTTGGGAATTTCCAACCTGAAATGTAACAGCAACAACACATTGAGCATTAGACAGGACATCGCTACATGACCCTAGATAGAAAAGTACGGTTAGTTGGTAGTAGAGTGATGCCGCATTGTTTGTAGGGGAGAGAGGTGGGGTTACCCTCTTTGCTATTGTACGGTTAGTTGGTAGTAGAGTTGATTGTTTCCTTGATACAGTAGCGCAGGGTCTATAAGAAACAATCTCTCTAGGGGTGAGTTTACTCTAATAAGACTGTTCCCTTTGTTTCTCCAGTGTAGGACTATACGTAGTTTAAGAAAGATAAGACTTCTGCACATTTACCATAACAGAGAACCTTAGAACTTGCTGTCTTGAACATGCTCTTGGGGTTAAAGGGTGTCACATTAATGGTAAAATACGAAGTTTGATGTTATGAATTTCTCAAAATATTTATAGAAATGAATCATTATTTGTGGAGTGGAGGAAAGAGTGTCATATAAAATGAAATGAAGGGAGTACAACTACTCACCAATACTGTATCAAGACCTACACGCTTGCCAGCTTGAATGTTACGGACACTGTCTTCAAAGAAAAGCTGTGACATCGAAATTTTTCCAAATGAGTACTTTAAGATAGTGGATTCATGAAGTAGTAGTATTATTCAAGAATGAAATAGTTGAATTTCTTACTGTTCTGTGTGGGTTAATGTTGGCAATCTTTAAAGCCCGTTCAATGGCAACTTCTGAAGGTTTGCAGACAATTGGTGTCTTTGGCAACACTGATCCAGGCTTAGGTTGAGAGAAGTGTCCAATAATGTCAAAGATCCCAGAGCCGTTAGTGGCAGTGGCGTTGGAGGATGTGGCTGATCCAACAAACTCAATGTCATCTTCGTCATCTGATGGAGTGCTCTTGTGGACTGGATTCAGTGTCTCAAAGCATAATATCCCTTCGAAACAATCTTCCAATCCAAGTTTACTCAGAGCTTTCAGAGCATGGACCTTATCAGCATTAGTGAAGATCTGTTGCACCGAAAAAAAAAAAAAGAGAAACATTTAGAAAATGCTACACAATTTAGCCATTTTCGATGGCTATACAAATGCATATGAATTGTGATTATGGACTTACAACTTTGCGAATGGGAATGCTTAGCAAAAGATTTCTCAGAACAGGATCGGGCCTCAAATTTTCATAAGGTAATCTACCATGGATAAAACTGCAGAAAACAAATTTTTCAATTTAAGTTCAATAACCAAATACAATACAATGAGAGTATAAAAACAATTGAGTGTGCTACAAATACTCACCTATGGTACTCATCATAGTCGAAATCGTAGCCAATTGCCTGCCCAAAATAAACGAGTTGTCTTATTAAGTTAAACTCGTCATAATAGAATTTCGTTTGGATGATCAAAATTTGATGCTAAAAGGGTATAATTTGAAAGAAAAAAAATCAGAAAGAACTTTACCCTGAGGCCTGCCATTGTGGTTCCATAATTCTTATACAGTAAATTACCCAACTTCTCAATTTTGCTTTGTTCTATGCCAAGCTTTTCAACCATATAATCTGCAGAAGCACATTAATTCCTAGATTAGGCACCAAGATTACCATTTTAAAAGGGCGTGTAGTCTTAAAACTTTGACGAAAATCAATCATACCTTCAATATTCTGGCAAACACTCGTCGCCAGACCAGCACTTAGGGGATAAAGAGTGTCATCTAGATCTGTAAATTTCGAAATGCTTATATCATCAAACTAGCAAAAGATATATAAAGATGAAATGAATGAACAAATGGGATTTAACAACTAAATATATTACAGAGAAGATAACATACCGAAAAGAAGACAGTCGTATTTTGGCCTCTGAACATGTCCATATTCCATCTTGGCCTAAAAAAACTTGAGTAAAGAAGTGAAATACGTAAGAACAGTTGACAAAGATAATCTAAATCCACAAAAACCAATTTGAAAATTCAATCGAAATCTCAATCTACACTTCTTCATAATGGCTTCTCAATTATTGAGTTTCACAAAACAATATCTTGAATCAGCAGATATTATTATTACAAGAAAGAAAAGGGCTAATATTCTATAAGTCCCTACTAATTTCAAGTTCATATAAAAACAAAAGCCACAAGTCCATAACCCAGTACTCATTTTTAACATCAAGCCAAAAGAAAGTGGACCCTTGACCCTTAGAATTCACAAAATAATAAAATAAAAAAACTTCTCCAAACAGAAAAACTACAAGCTTCTTCAAAGTACAAATCATTAGAACAAATATTATTATAAAGAAAAGCTAATGCACTTCATAAACTAACATCATCATTATAAACATCCAAGAAATTAACATCAAACACCAGGAAATCAATAAAGAGAAAAAAGCAGGACACTTTCCCCTTCAATTTCTCATGATTCTTCATAAAACTGTTACATTCATGAATCAGCACAGTTCATCACAGAATAAATTTAAACATTACAAATACTGTGATCAAAGTTCCAAGAGAACATCATTTCTTCATTCTTCAATCACATACAAATACCATTTTAACCAAAACTAGTTCAGTGTCATGTATAATTAACTTTGACCCTCCAAAATACACATCAAAATAAACATACTTTGGTTTCAAAAACAACAAATTACAATCTTTCTCATCCATCATTATGCAAAAATGGATAAACCAAGAAGGCTAAACAAGTTCATCATTAACCAACAGATCAACATCAACCCTCCAAAACACACATCAAAATAAACATACTTCGGTTCCAACAGCATCTAAATACAATCTTTCTCACCATCAATCATCATTATGCAAATATAATCTAACAGACTAACAGAGAAAATAAAAAATCCAAGAAGCAAAAACACAAAAAAAATTAACTTCGACCCTTCAACATACACATCAAAATAAACATACTTTAGTTCCGACAACATCAAAACATCATCTTCCCCACCCACCATTATACAGATATATAACATAATAACAGAGATAAATACATAAACCAAGAAGGAAAAACAAAACAAAAAAATAACTTCGACCCATCAATATACACATCAAAAGAAACAAACTTTAGTATCAAAAACATCAAAACACAATCTCCCCCACCCATCATTACACAAATATACAGAACAATAACAGAGATAAATACATAAACCAAGAAGGAAAAAATCAACAAACTAACTTCGACCCATCAAAATATACATCAAAATGAACAATCTTTAGTATCAAAAACATAGAAATAAACCCATAACAAATTCCAGATTCTGCAATATTTCTCACCAAACAGTAGGCAAAAACAAAAATTAGAGAAAATGGAGAAAAACCCAGATAGATAAACGTACCAAGAATCAAAATGGGGATGATTTGAGAGAAGAAAACGAAGATTCACAAAGAAATTTTCTCTGTAGTGAAACTATAGTAGTGCTTGTAAGAAGAAAAGGAAGAAGGGGGAGGAAAATTAGAAGGCATTCGTTGGGTTTATATAGGCAAAAGATTGCGTCTTTTCTTAATTTTAAAATAATTTGGAAGTAATAACTGATTATTATTATTATTAAAAAACCACCTAAGGACTTTCTTCGATTTTTCCATCAATTAAAATAAAAAAGACTTTTCGTTTAATTTATTTTTTTTTAAAAAATCTTTTTTATTTTGCATATTACATTTTGCTTGTCTACTTTTACTTGCTAGCTATACTAAAAAAATACATTTTACCTTCGTCAAAAAAAAAAAAAAAAGCAAGATTGAAAATTATATTAATATGAATATTATGATAATATATTCATATCGGTGATTATTTTTTAAGATGCATACAAAATTTAAAGTGAATTAGCAAAATAAAACTTAAAAAACTTTTTACTTTTCATGGTTTGCATTAGATGTTCGGTAATTATATTGAATTCAATTAAATTCAGATTCATGTGTTTTGCAAGGCACAACTCTTTTTACAAAGTTGTTATTTATTTTTGAAAATATAAATTTAAACCGATTACCGCCTTCTAAATACTATTTCATGTGTCCATTTTTATTTATCATGTTACATTTTTCGAAATTCAATTTGACTAATCTTTAATGTTAAATTAGATTATATTAATTCGATATTTTAAATAAAAATTTTAGATATTCAAAAACTATATGAAAAATATTATAAATTACAATTTTTTACATATTAATATGATTAAAATATACACCCTAAAATATTAATCAAAATTCTCATAGTTTAACTCTAAAAATAGAAACTATAACAAATAATAGAAATTCTATCTAATTGCATACATACTTTTTCAGTGTCACAAATACTAAAAGATGTGCGTATAAATTACTATTATAATTATTATTTGTAACACGTTATGACAATGCCAATTGGAAAAAAAAAAACGTATGTGTATGCATGATGATAATGATTAATCAGCAAAGCTAAATACCTTTTAAAATGTGATCGCAAATATCTCCAAATAAGTATTTACTAGTTAGTAATCGTAAACTTACAGTTAAAAATATTTTCGAACGCTCTCAATATTGATCAAGTACACATAGAAAACTAATAGATTTTCTAGATTAAGAAAATTCCTATTTATACATATCGAAGACTTTTTGATATTCAATAGAACGTCCCTTTGTGTTGTTTTTAGGGTACTAATAATGTCTAAAAGAGCCATATTATGCAGAATATTCCATCTTTTATCTCTATTCAATAAAAATATATTTTCAACTTTCAAGATTGCAATTAAATTTATTTAAAAATTGGTGTTTTTATTCAAACGAATATTCGTCCAAATTCTTATCTATAATTAATAAATAAGATGAAATTAGATCCTCTTCCTTTCTCTTTGAAATTTGGTAGGTAGACTACAACCATAAACTCAAGATAAAGTTAAACTCATTATGAATTAAATGGATAATTTCTCCAAATATTAAAAATTAAAAAAAGGCAAATATTATTTGAAATTAAATTGAGAATAATATAATTATAGTAATCCACACAAAAAAAAAAATGTTGTAACAAATGATGCTAGCTAGTCTTTGATTGATATTTTTTGATAAAAATTTCTTTTGGACAATTTAGTCCTATAGATATTTTTGGTTGGTATGAATTATAAAATATAATATGTATTTCTAGAAAGTCTAATGAGGGTAGATTTGTATTATTGCTTGCATATTTATTATTATATGATCGTATTATATAATTATAAATATTTTTTTAAAATAAAAATTTATAACGAATCATTATTGTTCTCACTTAACAATATATATCGATATTCTAAACTTATTCACTTAAAGTATTAAAGTTCTCTTATTAATTTTCTTCCTTCAATAATTGTCGATTTATTTGCAAATTTTAAAACAAATAAAAAATTGAAGGATTGATGATTGGTAGAGAAATATTCAAACTTAATTAACAAAATACATATTTTAAAGTGTACTTAACTTATATTATATGAATATTTCAAAGCATTACTCAATTTCAAAACCATTGCACTCATTGGTTCTAATAGATCATAATTATTTCAAAATTATTACTTCCAACAATTAGATAGGTGTACTATTAATTGCATAGATATATCTAATAACAATATGGAAGTGACTCGAAGCTTCTAGATTGAATGTATGGTAGGTTAGAGGCATAATTTGCGATGGTTATTTTTTGAGTGCACATTAAATAAATTTATTTATGTGTGTTTTATAGAATACATAAATTATATCAGGCAAATTTAGTATATGAAACTCATTTGAAAAAGATGTTAGTGCCAAAATCAAGTGTATTATCAATCAAGTTAGGAAAAGTATCGCAGAAATTATTTTTACGAAAATTCACTAATTGATATCGGTTGATTTTTATTTTTTTTAAGAAAATGAAAATCCAATCGAGATCAACCGGATATGTATTTTTTTAAAGAAGAATTCTATTGTTTTTTACGAAAGAAACCAAAAGAATTTGATGATATTATTTTTGCAAATGAAATGATCATGAAAGAGTATATCTCAAAAAACGTTGTTAACACATTTCGAGGGAGGCTAATGCAGTAGCAGATTTACTATGGAAGGAAAATAAAGGATCCTTTAAGGGGTGTTATCATTCTATATAACATGTTTATTCGAAATAAATTACAATAATTATTTATTTATTAGATTAATCCAGAAGATTAGCAGTCTAGCTAGCCATGTTTATTACCTGCTTAATTTTGCATTGAAATAAATCTATATAAGTCTAGGCACATGCATGTGCATGTTGTGTTCATACTTTAATATATTATTTAAATGACAAAGCAACATGCATGTTATAATTAATATAGCAACGTGGTTTAAAATATTTTCGAGTATTATTACGATAGTCATTCAATTAATAAGTATTATTATTTTCAATAAAGTGCAAATAGAGGTGAAAATTGTGAAAATTCAAAATTTTCAGCCAAAACTCTTTGGTTATATGAAGAACAATTAATTGTATTATTGGAGAAGATTTCAAAGTTTACAATAATCATGTTTTTCGAAATGCAAATACGTTTGTCTTTCCAAATTAATTATTTTACTAGAACTATACACTAAAAATACACATTTTTTCCGGAAAACAAAATAAGATCGATACAAATATAAGACAAATCAATTTTTTTACGAAATTTGAATCTAGATAATTTCAGTTGTAGTCCCGACTTAGGTTGTGTTTGGTAGGAAATTAAATAAAGAAAATGTTGTTCTCAAAATTTATTACTTGGATAGTAAATGATTTTTTATTTATTTCTCAGTGTTTGATTGGTAAACAAAAAAATCTCAAAAATACTTATACGTAATCTAGGAAACCACTGGTGTGGTGTCGGTGGGGGTGGGTCGAGGGGTTGGGAGTCGATCATGGATGGATAAATGTTAACATTACTTGTAAAATTTGTTTTTCCTCGCATTACTAGAGTAATTCTTTTTGTTTTCGAAGGAACTTATATATGTAAATATAAATTTCTGATTGATTACTATATTCTTCCACTAATACAAATTCAAAAAACTCTAACAATAAAAAGCTTAAACAGACATAAAAAAATCACCTATCACGTTTTATCTTTTTATAAAAATTAAGATATTTTTATAATTTTCATCTGCTTCACTATTTATTAGGTCACGCCTATCTTTCTTGACGATGATGTGGAAGATACTCTTGTCCATATATCTCTCTATGTACCTAAAATAGATCCAAAAAGCTAATAAGTAAGATCTATATACACTCACTAATCACATGCTTCAAATGAAAAAAAAAAATAGACCTAAACTTTAGTTCTTTGAACATTACAATGTACATGATCCATCAAATGTCACAACATAATTTTCCAACAAGTACAAAGTGTACAGCTCAAACTTTTTATTTTTATATGGATGTAGGTGTTTAATGAGGAAGGTGAAATTATAAGCTCATTGTATCAAATAAGAGGAATTAGGTTTATATAGAAATAAAGTGTGTGTAAATTTGAATTTTCTTTTAAATTCCAACTTGTGAGATCTAACTGTCCACCAAATATTAAAGCCTATAGTCATATTTGATTATTTAGAAGCTAGCTAAAAAGATCAATTCACTTTTTTTAGTTTAACCATCTGATATTCGTATTTTATTGGCTAATTAATTATATTTATATCGAGAGGGTTCTAAAAAGTGTTGTTTATTAAAAAAAAAATAGCATAGTACATAAATGTGTTTCATTAACTTTACCTCATTTTTTATTTATTTGTGTTCTTTAATTTTGAATATACACTTAAATTTGCGTAAAGCTGAACAAGTAAGCACATGAGTCCTATGTGATATAATACACGTAGGACGTCACATAGGACACGAATTACCATGTAGGATGTCACGTGGGACGTGTGTGTCTATTTGTTCAATTTTATACAAGTTTAAGTGTGTACTCGTGCATACCCAAAGTTGAAGGACATAAATGTGAATTAAGACTAAGTTAAAAGACATATTGAAGTATTATGCCAAAAAATTGAATTTAATATCTTAGATTAAATACGAAAGAACTTCAGAAGTGCATTCAGAATTTTGATCTTACTTGAATAATTTAGTGGAATTCATGACAAAAATATAGATTGATTGAAGCTAATGAATTCTATCGAATATGTATCTGAAATTCTAGTTTTATCTCCGATGGATCGTAACTATCCTACCACACTAATAATAATGATCATTTCATATTAATTTAAAAGTATACCAAAAACTATCCAGCTAAGATGTTTATTAAAGAAAGAGTTCTTTTTAAGTAATGTTTGTTTTGGTAATTAATCTACTAATATGAGAGCTTGTTTGTTTCTATATGGTCTTGGGGATGGAAGGTACAATGTAAAACTCACCAAATATACAAATGGACAAAAACATCTCTAATTAAATTAAGACTCTTGGTTGAATACAGCTAATTAGAACTTAATTAGAATTAGTGATAATTGCACTTTAAGCATTTGAGTTTAATTTGCTCTCTTTTACCTTTCTCAAAAAGTCAAAAACTTCGACGAATAGAGTGAAATTTATTCTTTTTTAAGTTAATATAGATTCATGTTACGTATAATTCATATAAGAGAAATTTTTTTAGTAGAATTTTTTTCTATTCGCATTAAAATTTGAAATCTTCGACAATCGTGAAATAATTACATCCATTTAATGTTGATTTCACATTATTTTCTTTTGCCTCTTCTCGTTTCATATAGACGATAATTTTATTCCTATCTTAGTTCCCTAGTTAGGTGTATTCTCAGTTTATTATTACGATTTTCTATAAATTAATTTCTTCGTTCATCATTATTTGTCATAGTTTCTATTTTTAGAGTCAAATTATAAGAATTTTGACTAACATTTTATGACATATTTTTTCATCATGTTGATATGCAAAAAATTGCAATTTATAGTACTTTTCATATAGTTTTTGGATATCTAAATTTTTTGTTTAACATATTGAATAATGTAATTTAATTTAACCTTAAAAATTAGTCAAATTGAATTTCGAATAACGCAACATGATAAATAAAAGTGAACAGAATAAATACATGATTTTAAAAACAATTAAACATAGTATTCTAGTATACTTGACTTAAATATATCTCGTGTGCATTTTTACTTGTTCATATTTGATTAAAAACATTTTTTAAGAAGCAATAAATAAAGCTGAATAATAATCTTATTATAATATTTTTTTAATATTATAATTTCAATATTTTGAAAAATACATTGAAAAATAACTATATATAATTAATAATAAAGAAAATATTAGAAATAAGTAATAATTTATCTCTTAATTTCAAAATTGAATATACAAGTATATATATATATTTTAAAATATAAGAAACAAAGTAAACGTAAACAGAAAATGAGTAAATGTAAAATAGTTTACACTTGTCCATTTCACACGCTATAATAATCTATATAATGTACATTTTTGAATTAAAAGTAAATAGATCCTTGAGTTTTTACCATTAATAGTTCCTTATATTTGTAACATTGATACACTTTTGATTCTCCCGTAAAATTTTACTTATTTTTTAGCATTAATTATGTCCAAAATTTTATATAAGGAATATCTAATCGTCTTTATATATATATATATATATATATATATATAATAGAAATAATAACTCTATCTGAGAGAAAATGATAAAAAAAAGCACCTTGTTCTGTTCACTAGAAATATTACTGCAGCTAAACTAAAAACATCTTAACATATGACTTTGGAGGGAAAAAAAATTCTATTGCACATGAAATTATCATGATAAACCTCTCGATTTTACCTGCAATATAATTTCTACTAAACAAAACAAAGTGTTTTTCTTCTCACATTCTTTCATATGGAGTTGTTATTTCTACTAAATATATAAAATAACGATTAAACATCTCATACATAGGTTATGGATAAAATCAATTCTAAAAAAAAAAAAAAAATTTTGATGAAGGACCAAAAGTGCACCAACATTTCAAAAATGAGCGACTATTAATACTTCATATAAAAACTTAATAATCATTTTAAGCCTTAACCAAAGAAAAAAAAACTATTTTAATCCTTCCTCGATGACACAACAATATATATGTTTCTCCCATTTGGGTGGTAATATATAATATAAAATAATATATTAACAAAAAGAACGAATCTAAATAAAGTATATATGTGCCGCCATTACCTAATTGAAAATGACTAAGCATAAAATGACAATAAAAAATTAATGATTTGTTTAATAAATTAGTACAATAATTGGAACATAAATAGCCTTATTGACTCTATAAGTAAAATTTACAAACTACAAAAGTCCCCTTAAATAAAGGGCTAAAAATAGACCCTTATAATTAGTCTTTAATAAATATCTTTTTTTCACAATTCTTATTGATATATAAAATAAACACTATTAAATCAATTTTTACCAAATTACTAATTATACTTGATTATTTGCGTTTGTTTTAAATATATGACATATTTTTTTTTACACATTTTTTAAGAAAATAATTTCTGTTAGAGATTGAATATTCATCACACATCGTAATAGAAATTTAATAGAAGACTTCATATACAATTAATAAAGGTAAAATGAAAAAGGAGCAATTAATTTTGAAATATTTTTAAAAAAAATTATAATAATATTATTAAATTAAATAAGAAAAGGCAAAAATCAATACGCAATTTGATACAATAAAGTCACATTCTAATAATTGGTACATTTTTCTATAATAATTAGTTCCCTTTCACTAGAAATCTTATTCTTCAATTATTAATTAATACCACCTGGCTGGCTGTGATTATGACACATAATTAAAAATTAAATTAATTTTTTTAATGATACTCCTAATTGTTTGCTGTAATTAATTAATTTTAATATCGTAACCTTTCAGTAGGTGAAGTCTGGTATCTATGAAAGCTACAGCAACGGAGATCCTTAATCCCCAAAATAAATTATTTACAATTTGATTAATTAAAAAATAATTTTAATTATATTTTCATTAAGCTCTTTAATATTTTATATTTTTTCCCTTTGAAGTGACGTTTCCTCCAAATTTCATATGTTACTGTTAATTTATTTACATAATATTCATTAATTTTAATTATTTAATCATTTTATATTTGTTCCCTTTTGCAGTGACCTTTCCATCAAATTTATTACATGTCTAGATTATCAAAAATCAAGAATAAAAATTAAATATAAGTTACTATTCACTATAACAAAATAATTAAAATTAGCTACGAATTTCGTCACTAAAATATTTAATAGGTTCATAGCTAACAAAATATTCTTCTCCTAGTGCATCTTCAGTAACAATTTTTTTTATTTAACTATAAAATTTATCTGTCATTAAATAGGATTAATTATAAATTTATTGTTTTGCTTCATAAATTGATAAACATGAAGTCAAAATTGTTTATGGAATTCTTTAATCACATGATTATCCAATGGGAACACTTGAAACTCACATTTGAATTTTCTAGTGTGTACATAATTAAGGACCTATTTCATAAGAGATTCTTTGACTTGTCATTATCTTAAGTGCTAAACATAATTTTTTTTTATTTATAAATAATTAATTAAACTACTAGTGGCAACTAAGAAGGGCCAATAATGCTACAAAGTTGATAAACATAAGGTCAAAATTATAAGGTTTTCAAATTGTTCTCATAATTGTAAGTTATGTGCTAGACGCATAATTTTGGCAGGACATGACCAATAATGCACTTCAAACATATAGTATATGGTAAATAATAATATAAAAATTTAATACATTAGAAATATTTAAATTTGTTAATAGATTATTAAATTTCATTTACATATTCGGATTGTGATTTCTTTCGCTTAAATATTTGATTATATAAAACACTCTAACTCAAGTTTCCATATATATATATAGTCATCTCCTTTAATATCATGCATTAATCTTACAAAGCCGTAAAATTTAAATTTATTCTAATTGAGGCTGACGTATATAAACATATTTACGTGGTTAGCTTACGTAATGAAAATAAAGAAAATGCGTAAGTATCCCTCAATCTATGTCCCTGAATTATTTTATAAATAATTTTCATTATTCATTTTCGACTTACGTGACACTATCTTGTGGTCTCAGCACGTGCTGGCAATTTTTTCAAACTACCTGATTAATAGTGCCATGTAGATTGAAAAATGATAGAAAATTATTTATAAAATAAATTCAACCTTAGTATAGTATAAGTATGTCTCTGAGATTTTGAATATAGATTGAAGGATGCTTATGAATTTTCCCATGAAAATACGTTGAATTTTTTTTAAAATTTTGAGTAAAAGTTATTTAATAGTATCATTTTATTATATATTTTTAGATGTTCAATTAAAACATAACATAACATGATTTGAAGTCTTCAATAAAATTTTCTCATAAACTTTATAAGAGATTTAAATCATTGATGCACTCAACCAAAATAATATTTTAAATGGTTAACAATGCCACGTATATAACATGAATATTGTTTGTCCACTTGTCATAAAAGGAGTTTTGCACATAATTGACACCATAATACATTTCTTGTTTATCTAGCTCACTCATTGAGTCATTTTATTGAATTTTGTCCTTTTATATTTGAAAAAAAATATGTTGAAGATGAAAAAATTATTTATTTTATTTATTATCTGCACCCACACGCTATCTCACATTCAATCCGTGCCTAATTATTGTTTTTCTTAATCCTAATTATCTCACATGATATAGTATTTCAATTGAATATTTTTTATTCAAATTTAGGAAAATTTAATGATCGTATTATAAGGCCTCATTTGTTTCTATTAAAATTAAGAGTTTTGAATCTAAATGCACATCTGAATATTAAAATTTGCATTAAAATATGATATTTTGATCTGAATAAACATTTGTGATCTCTAAATCTGAACAATAAATAATTAATGTTGTTTGTTTTTATGTGCAAGTGAAATTGAACATTATATTAATAAAATATTATAAAAATTTTCATTTCAACAAAATATAGCACTTTTGATTACTATTTTTTCATTCAAAAACCTTGCTAAACAACAATACACCAAAAGTATTATTGCAATCAGTGTTCTTGACACACATCAATATAAGAAAATTATTAATATAAAAAAATACTTGAAAGAAGTTATGAAAACTTAACTGTTCACGAGGGAAAAAATGGTGGTTGATTGACAAAAGAGAGAAAAGAATTTTTTTAGTTATGAGATAAAAAGACACGCCCAAAGAACATAAGCGATGATTTATTATTTGATAATTTATCAAATAGGTCTGAAGTTCAGACCTCTTGACTCATTAAGAGATTTGTTTAAAAAATAAAACAAATGAACTTAATTGTCTGAATCTGAATGATTGAGATTAAGACTTAAAAACAAAATGTACTTAATGGATCAAATCTGAATGATTAAAATTTAGACTTCCATTAAGTACACACAAATGAGACCTAAGTGTTTATTGCATTAGATAAATAAAACATTTAAAGTACCTCCTTTGAGATGTAAAATTTTACACATGGTTCAGTTGAGTGTGATGTGTATAATTAAAGAAAATAACGTATGTTATATTGTTAACTAAACTACTTAATAAGCGCTTAAGAATATATATACACAAAGTCTTATTCAAAATTGGAATTGAAAGTATCTAATAAAAACAATAAATGATAGTGTCTACGTATCTAAATGAAATTTGTTAATATTTGTTAAAGAGGTTAGCGATATATTAAGCTGTATTATAAAAGAACTTTTATTTGTTTTAGATTTACAAGCTACCATATATTATACGTATCAAAATATATTTAAAGGTATGTCAGTCGATTGAAAAAGAAACTTAACTTTCTAAGACTCAATATTAATTAGGTAGCCTAACTTAATTAGTCCAAACAAAATTCGAAAGCACTATGCTTTTCTTGGTTGGATTAATCTAATCGATAATTTTTGACAAGTCTTTCTGAATTAGAAAAATAAAACACATATTAAATAAATTTTTTTCTTTTGTTACATTAAAAATGAGTTTTAGCGGTAACTAATTAGCAATTGTCGTTAAATATGTATTTTTAGCGGCAATCAACAGTCTTTGTATGTGTTTCTAAATGCTTTAGCGACATTGAATCTAATGGCAAAGAATGTAGCACTCTTTATTAATGTATCTATTTATTGCCGCTAAAAATTATTTTTATTGTAGTGATGATACTGTTCTCTTCTTTGGAATGAGAAGAGATTAATTAAATATAGAGATGATATAAGGATTTAAGTTTTATAAGTTCGAAAACTTTGGACATTATTATTTTTAAAACAAATACAAAGTTAAACTCAAACTAATAAGTTTGGGTGAATTTGTAAATCGTATTTTAGCTTCGCTCTTAATTAAAGGAGTGTTTGGATAAAAATTATGTCTACTTCATGATGATCAAGCATTAAATCTAAAGAAATATCCAACTACCACTTAAAGTACAAGTATAGCTAATTTTGACTATCAAAACTTTATAACAAGAGTTAGAAAAGTGGTTAAATTATTTTTTAATTTAATACATTTTGCATTGCCCAACATGGCAAAAAGCCAAATAGTATATCATATATTAGACTTTTTTCCCCCTCTTTCCCTTTTTGGTTTTGATTAATAGTATATATATATTATTTTTGTATATATTGTATATACATACAACAATTTTAGCTTATGTTGTTTCTTTAATTTGTCATATTTACTCCACTTTTACTAAGATTGAAAACTTTAACAAAAAGCACTAATAAATAGTCCAAAAGGGCATTCAAATTACTTCATTCAATTGTTTTATATTAATAATAACACAAAGTTTGCGAACACTTCAATTATATAACCTAATAACAAATAATACATCCCACTCACAAAAAGAGTTAGCAATTTCGTCAAACAAGAATATATTAGTCTAAATAAAAAGTTCAATCGCTATAATTTACTGACTGACCAATAAATCACACTCGTAAGTGTCATATAAACAAATATGATAATATTTCTTTTAAAAAGACTACTAGAAAATGACATATAATTTAGGCATAATACATAAATATGCCTTTTAACTTGGCTTCAAATCACATTTATGCCTTTCAACTTTGGATAACATTTAAACTTGTATAAAGTTGAACAAATAGACACACATGTCATCCTATTTGCCATTTTTTGTCCTAAGTGGTATCCTACGTGTATTTTGCCATGTAGGACTCATGTGTTTATTTATTTAAAAGTTGGATAGTTAAAGTGTCTGTTTATGCATTATGAAAGTTGGAGGTCAAATTTAAAATTTAAGATCTAATATATGTATTATGCCTAAAATTTATAAGTCTGTAGGTAGATTTAGAAACACAACTAAATGATTAGGATTAATAAATTATTTTTAAAAAAGTTTTGTCAAGTTTTTATTTTCTTCTTTGCTTTTTTCCAAGTAGGAAAGTCACTTTAATTAGGGGCTTTTTCATGGTTGCTTTTATACTATATTCAAAAAATGCATAATGTTAAAATGTCCTGTTCATATAGTAGGTCATGTAAAGACAAAACACATTATGTTTGGTTATAGTTTTTTTAGTAACATATTTTAGGACATCCATTCTTTTTTTTTGTTTCCATAAAATCAAATAATTATCAAGTTTTCACCTGAAATTGATAGGGCCATTGGTATTTTTTAATTTTTAAGGTATTATCATAATTTTTTGGTCATGTGATTTGATGGATAGTGTATTAGTAATATAATCAAGATTGGTGAGAAAATAAGATCTTGATACTGATATTATTGAGAAAATAATTAAATAAATTAAAGTATTTTTTTAAAATAATTTAAATTTTTAGATAAGATGTATAATAACACGCTATAATCTGATGTATATGTAATGATTTTAGGATTGAATCTTACTATTAGATCTTATAAAAGATTATGTTGAAACTATTTAAACATGATACTCTTATTAAAAAAATATATAGTTCTTGCTCTAAACCGGTGCGTTGGATCGATTATTTGGTTTGTCAATAAAGAAACATTCCACACAAATATATCTTTTGGTTCATTTCACAATATTTCAAATTTTTATTGTGAAATATTGAATTAATCTGATTTAATTTAACAAAAGTGAAGCACAATAACTCATTTGGAATGAAAGAAAATTGTAATATTATTATTATTATTCTTACATTGCAGTACACATATTATATAATAATATTAATATAATACAGCTAAGTTAAATTCTTTTTTATGTTAGCCACAAATTAATGTGCAAAGCAGATAAAGGACTCCACAAACAGACATTGTCACATCACCTCAAATTTTTATAAAAACTTAATTAATTATGACATGGCATTAGCTACACCAACTGTATGAAGAGCTGCACCTGTCCATACCCCCCCGTACCCTATCCATACGTAAAAGATAATTTGATGTACAAAACATTTCGTATTTATAATAAAGTTTAGAAAATTAAAAATTATATTCTAAAAAGTGAAATGTAATAAATTATCTTAATACAAACATTAATAATTGTTTTTACTGCTCAATACAGACATCAATAATTATTTGCAGAGCTCAAATCTATAACATTTCTCGTGGTCTACGATAAACGAAACTAAAAGAAAATAATTAAAAACATAACATGAAAGAATACAAAAATCTATCTATATTCTTTCATATTATTTTGGCATCCAAAATCATGGAATCCAAAAGAACCTTATCCTCTTAATTTTGTGCAGCTTACATATATAGTATAATTAGTAATTATTAGTATATACAATAACATTAGAAGGAAAATTATACTCTTGTTAATATAATTTAATCAGTACTAGTAAATGTTGAGAATTAACTTACTTAGTGAATTCCAATCTTCTTTTCTATTTTTTTTTGTCCTCTAGTGTTTGATATTTATATTATAGTTCGATTAAGTTTAGATTTTTAAAGGAAAATCTCAAGTACTTTTTTTGTTACTCTATATTTCGAGGGATTACCCAAGATTATTATTTAAAATAAAAAAATACTTATTATTTTAGTACAATCTTTATCGTTATGTCTTTTTTAATTGGATAAAAAATTCAAACTTTACAAAAGAATTTCTACTCTCTCTTATTTTTTAATACATCACTTTAAGCGATATATTGATTAGATACATCATTATATGTGATGTATCGGGAGGTAATACATCAACTTACACGGATATATCACTATATGTGTGATGTATCTAGACGTAATACAAATATGTGATGTATCGGGAAGCATGTGGTGCATTGGAACATTGAGGGAAACAAAGATGTACCCAAAATCGAGACGTGATATATTAGGTGCTGAGGAATGTATTTGAAATCGAAAAGTGGTGTATTATGATGTTTTGAAACGTATCAGAATTCCACCAAATTTAAGATACTTACGTAATTTTAAAAAAAAATAGAAATAAAATATAATTAGCTTTAACACTATGAATTTTGCGTAAAAATTTAAAGTAGATAGTATCTGATTATTTATTTTTGTAACAATTCACGTGAAAAGGGTAGATATGTCACTGCAAAAGAAACAATTATAATAAGATTAAATATATAATTAAAAATTAATAAAATATAATCAATTGAAATAATCGATTATTATTAGTAGTAATAATTAAGGACCCCGTAGGTGTAGCTTTAATATTTAAATTAAAGTAAAGCAAACAATTAGGAGAATCAATTAAACTAATAGCATTTGATTAAGATTAAATAATATGTGTCATAATCAGAGCCAGTTATAAGAGTGTAAATAATTAAAGTCGAAGTAGATTTCACGTGAAAGTTTTAAAAGAAAATTGACACTATTTTTTTTTTTAAAAAAAATATTACAAAGTGCACCAAACTTAAAACTCATCCTACACTTTTCTTGTGATTTAAAATTAAATAAATATGAAGTTGAAATTTTATGCAAAATATATAATTTGAATTTCTTAGGCTATATGTTTTATCATAAACATAAAATAATTTTATAATTTGTGAAAATTAGTGAAACTTTCCTAACTTTTATGCAATTTTATTGATAAACAAATTAATAACTTAATATAATTTTATAAGTGAGGTTCTGAAAAAATAAAGCACAAATTTATCTCTATCTTAAAAGTGAATAAATTTATTTTTCATAAAACCCAAGTTCACCCAAAAGATGAAAGAAAGAAAAAGGGAAGACAAAGAAGTTGTAAAAGATAAAAAATCAGATTAACCCAAAAAAAAAAGTAGTAAATTAATCGAAGTATAAGAAACAACAAATAGTAAAGTAAAATAAATTAATGAGCAATAACTACAAATATAATATATATTACTATTGCTCGTATGTAAAAGAAGCTAGGCAATGAAAATTATCGTCGACTAATCTAGCACCCTAATATATATCCTTTATAACTTTTTATCTGAAATCATATTTATAAGTTGAAAGTATATATATTGTCTTATGCGACCTATTTAAATTTGTATCTTATAAAAACTACTTAACTTGAACTCAAAATTTCTCAAATTAAAAAATCTAATCTAGTCCATCGGAATGATCAGTCATGTTTTATTTCTAAATCTCAAACTCAAATTCGTAATTAAAGATGAAAAAAGCTCAATCATCTTCGAAATATAAAAATAGATCTTATTAAGTGAGAGACTTTTTTTGTGGTGGCACTAAAGATGCTTTAAATTATTCAATATTGTCCACACTTTACATAATTGGTGGGTCTTACATTGTACCTTGCAATTGCACTCCCTAAGTGAAGGAGCATCTCTTACTACTTGAAAACCACATGTAAAGTAAAAACAAAAGAAAGGTACATGAGAAAATGACAATGTAAACATTATCTTTCTTCTAACATTCGGGAAACTTGTGAGTCGTAGCGTTAACTCATAAAAATTTTTATTATATGGTTAATCGATCTAGACATTATGAATTCAAGTTATAGAAACAGTCACTTGCAAAAATACAAGATGAGACTATGTATAATAAACCTTTGTGATCTTATTCTTCTTCTAATTTCACACATAACAGAATTTTAATATATCGAGTTGTCTTTTCGTTTTTTTAAAAGACAAATATGAGCCCTTGACATTTATATATTTTGCTGTACAGCTAGCTCACACCAGTTGGAAAACTTTCAAACTCAAACCTAAAATAGATGCTAACCCCACTTTATTGCTATATATACCTAATTCATTTCTCTCAAACTATGAGCTCATAATATCACCTTCCTCATTAAACACCTTATTATAATAAAAAATATTACAAAAAAAATAGGGGAAAGACAAAAGTTAAGTTTTACACTTGTGTTTGTTAACTTTGGTTATCATGTCATTTAAAATTTTCAACCATTATGATATATTTTTAATTAATTAACTATATTTTCAATGCGTCTATTACATGCAACCTTAATTTATTTTTATGGACCAAATATGTAGATTTTGTTTTTCATAATAGAAAGGAAATTGCACCCAATGACCTTAGACATGGATGTGGTCTTGAAGACTATGGTTTGGTTCATACGTAGACCTTCAAAGTTAAAAGTCAAAACTTGGCTATGAAGCAAGTAAAGTTCAAAGTTCGAGACCATTCACTTTGTAATTCACCGTTTAATAAAATCTAAATCTAAAATTTCTGTTGGTTCTGATATTACGTACACCTAAGACGGCCTTTTAAGTAAATGCATACTTGATTTAATGAAATGACATTTTTAAGTTTCTAAGGACCTAATTTTTTCCTTCTTTAATGTTGGCAAATGTGTCCTACTTTAGAGTTTTTAGGATCTTAATTTACAACGCTAATTAAAAATCATTCATAATCTTGTGAAAGCAAATGTCTTTTGTCCATTTCACACAATTTTTTATTTTATTTTATTTTTGTTGCAACTTTTAACTTATAGTTAACATTATTTTTTCTAGGGAGAAGGGTCAAATATGCCCCTAAACTATTCGAAAAGGTTTAGATATATCCCCCATTTAAAGTTTGGTTCATTTATACCCTCGCCGTCCAACTTTTGGTCTACATATGCCCTTTTGGGCGTTAGCTGGCCAACTCGAAATATCCAACTCATTTTACTTTTATTTAAATGACAAATGGATTTTCCACGTCATTTTTATGTATTATCACTTGACATTTATATTCAAGGGAAAAGGGTCAAATATGCTCCTAAACTATTCAAAAAAGTCTAGATATACCCCCGTTTAAAGTTTGGTCAATTTATACCCTTGCCTTTCAACTTTTGATCTACATATTCCCTTATGGGTGTTAGTTGGTCAATTCGAAATATCCAACTCATTTTACTTTTCTTTAAATGCCAAATGGATTTTCCACATCATTTATATATATTATTACTTGACATTTATATTAAAAGAGAAAGGGGTCTTTTATGCCCCTAACTATCCGACCTAATTTTAAAACACATATACGACCCGTCTTTTAAATAATCTATACAACCCGACCCCTTTTTTTAAATACCCTATATGGGTCGGATTAGGGCATAATTGAACCATTTAAATGGCGAACACCGTCGTGCTCTGATTGGAACCGCCGAGGAATCAATGGCACGACAACTGAAGGAAAAGAAAGTCGAGGTTTGAAAAGCATTTTGGCGCAACGCAGAGCTGGAGGCGCAAACCTGGCAGGCAGGGCTAGAGCGGAGGAATTCACCGCAACAACGTTACAGACACAACTGCAAGCTGCAGCAGGCGATGATGATGTAAATAACAGAATAATTCACACATATATGAGTCGGATTAGGGGCATAATTGAACCATTTAAAAGACGGTCGTATATGTGTTTTAAAATTGGGTCGGATAGTTAGGGCATAAGTGACCCCTTTCTCTTTTAATATAAATGTCAAGTGATAATATATATAAATGATGTGAAATCTCATTTCGCATTTAAAGAAAAGTAAAATGAGTTGGATATTTCGAGTTGACCAACTAACACCCATAAGGGCATATGTACACCAAAAGTCGGACGCGAGGGTATAAATGGACCAAACTTTAAAGGGGGGTATATCTAGACCTTTCGAATAGTTTAGGGGCATATTTGACCCTTTTCCCTTGAATATAAATGTCAAGTGATAATACATAAAAATGACGTGGAAAATCCATTTGGCATTTAAATAAAAGTAAAATGAATTAGATATTCCGAGTTGGCCAATTAACGCCCAAAAGGGCATATGTAGACCAAAAGTTGGACGGCGAGGGTATAAATGGACCGAAGTTTAAACGGAAGGTATATCTAAACCTTTTCGAATAGTTTAGAGGCATATTTGACCCTTTTCTCTTTTTTCTAATGGGAGGACCAACCTACAATATTAATTGGCTATTTTTTTGGTATCTAGGTCGTACTATATGTACAGCTTGTTTCCATAATGTGTAACGACCTGTTTAGTCGTTTTGAGCAGCAGATTTTATTTCTGGAAAAACTGTGTGAGTCGATGGAACCCACGACGGGCCGTCATGGGCACGACGGGCCGTCGAGGGGGTCTCGTTCCAAAAGACTTAGACTTCTGAAATTTGGGTACTGAAATCGACTCTCTGAACTTGG
>NC_028645.1:4482503-4488168 GCF_001406875.1 Solanum pennellii
TTCTTAGAATACTCTTAGTTTAGTAATTTGATCATAGATGTTCTTGTGGTGATGACTTCCAGATTTTGGGGAAATAATAGATGTTGAATTTTAGAAGTTATTGAATTGTCTTTTATTAATGAGTTTAAGTCTTCCGCATTGCTTTATGTTGATATTAAATTGAAATGTTAAGGTTTAGATTGATTGGTTCGCTCACATAGGAGGGTAAATGTGGGTGCCAGTCGCGGCTCGGTTTTGGGTCGTGACATAATGTGACTTTAAAATATCACTCATTATCGTGCCCAAATTATTGGAGATAATATATGATCCTAACTTATTGTGACACAACTACTTTAGACTTTTTTTTGGTACTTGATTGCGTGTGTAAATGTCCATCAATTACAGATCGGGAATTTAAAATTTATGTATTTTTATAATGACCTCAAATATATATATATATATATATATATATATATATATATAATTATAACGATAAAATCATTAATAAACTTCTTTTTTTGATATTTAATAGACTTTCATATACAAAATTTATGCTAAAGTTATTGAATTCCGTAAATCCATTAGGTACACCCTAGACTTATCACTAGTATCAATGTAGTACATCTAATACATGTTAGAGAAAATATTAAAAGAATTGGGTTGGGTTATAATATGTACGACGAGTAAAAAAGGTATTGGTTGCTTCACAATCAAATTAACCCTAAGCGGAGTAGATCTAAATTAATCAGGTCAGCGAACTTTAATTGGTTAAAAAAATTTAGTACTCCCTTTATCTGATAAATTTATTGCGCTTTTCATTTACATCATCCTTAATGGAACGTTAATTAGGTGGAATATTTTATTATTTATCCTTTAATCATGTTTTTAAAATATAATCTCTTTTCATTATATATTTATTCTATTTATATGTCACATTGAAATGTTTGTAATTTTATAAAACAATCACTGTAAAATATAACACGAGAAAAAAATAATAATCTTAAATTTCTAAAGTAATAAATATTCTAAATAAAAACGATAAATATTTTGAGACGAAGAAAGTACAATACCAAGAGGTAAACAACAAATGATTGGACATGACTTTCTTTTATGAAAAAAATTAGTTTTAGTAAGTACAATTCTCTTCTTTATTGTTTTCCAAGTAGGAAGTCATTTAGGTTATTTTCTCTTTCTTTTTTTTTTTTTTGGATGAAACTTTGCTTTTATTCTCAATAGCCCAGTTGTCATAATCTAGTGAGTCTAGTCCAAATAATAAGTGTAAAAAGACAAAGCATATTATTATAGTCAACATATTTATCCATTTATGTCTATAGTCCTACTAGTGCATTAATATTTTAGTCAAAATTTCACCTCAAAACTGGGACCAGACTATAGAGCCTAATTAAAAAGAATTTGGGCTTATTTTTTCAATTCACATCTATGAGCGAGAACTCATTTATCTCTTGCCCGCTTCGATCGGACTCTGACAGCTTAGGAAAGAATGATGGGTCGCTAACAAATTTTTGTGGGTCATTGTAGTGCTTATCTGATACAATAGTTGTAATAGTTTTTACAAGAACTTTTAACCACTTCATATAAAGGGCATATTATTATCACTATTTAAAAAATGAGACTTTTTAATTCGTCGGAAAATTATATTGTATTATAGATAAAATGATAAAGAAAATGGTTAGATAATATATTTTGAATACCATTGAAATAACAATATGATGTAGTCCAGTAATTTTAGGGTTCTAGAAAAAAAAGGACGCACAAACTTAAAATGTTTGTGTGTTTAAATTTCGCTAGTAGTAGTTCTTTTTTTTTCTCTGTCTTTTTTTTTATTTTATTTTAGAAAAGCAGGTTCACTTCTTCCCCTGGACACCCTTTGTGAAATGTCTCCCCCTTCCTTCAAAGTGAGAGTTTTCGAAACAAATTCAAAACAATCAGACCTCAAAAACAAAATTAAATATCAAAATAGCGAATGAAAAAAAAAAACACTAAAGTTTGAGAACCATAGAATTAGCTTATTATTATTATTTGCATTAAAGTGAGGTAAAGGGTCCAAGGAAAAAGACATTGTATTAGTATTCTTTACTCTTCCTTTATATGTCATGGATCCTCACTGATTGTTAAAACACTTCCCTTTTCCTCTTTATTTATGTACTTCATAATGAGTATGCAATATATACATTGTAATTTTATAAGTGGAGTTTTAAAAAAGTAAAACATATTCAAGCATTTTTAAATAGAATAACAGATAATAATATTCGATTATCTATTAATCTTCTAGACTCTAGCCTAATCTTTGATATATCTACTTTCTATATAGGGATATATAATTTATAATATCATCTAATATAAAAGACTATAAGATTAATTCATAAAACAATAATACAATGATCATAGATAAGTTTGTGGCACATGAGCCAAATATAAGTACCTTTAGTCAGTAACTAGATATTTACAAAAGAATAGACTAGTTATGCATGGAATATTTATATTATATCAATGATAGAGTTGCAATACAATATAAAAATTCTCTAAATATATTAGCCTAAATAACAATATAGTAATTAACTAAATTATAAGGAAAAGAAATTGAAAATGATTTGAGTTGAACACATGAGTTTATGATTTATATACTAGTTCATTTTGAACCTATCACCAATTTGATGATTCTAAAATTATTTAATCTGTCTAAATTTTATTCTATCGATTATTTAACTTTATTAGAGCAGAACTCAATGCACGAACAACTAATTATCTTTTTTTTTTATGTGTAACTTATGTATAGTATTAAATCATATGTGATAACATAATCAGTTAACTTTTACTTGACAAGTAACAATGATAAATTAAATTGTATGCATTTTATGAATAGGAAGCAATTGATTGGTATATCCTTCAATATATCAATATATGCGCAATATCAATGCAATCCCATGAAAATACCCCTAACAAAAAAGATAAAGAGACAACGTAGCTTTATTGCATTGGAAATAGTGAGAAATAACACGGGAGTGTGGTAAACTAGATTTTTGCAGTCTCATTTGTCTGATAGACTAATTTATGCAGATTTGGTAGTAGGGGCGACTCAATAGAATGAATGCTCCTAGAACCAAAATTTAGAAAAGATATTTACGCTTATTTATTTAATTTTTACCAATTACATTTCTTTGTAATATTTTGTAAGAAGAATGAATAAACTTATATAAATTACTGTACGTTACATAACAACACAAGTATTTATATCTCTTTTATTGATCATCATTTTGAAATTTTCAATAAAATCAATCGTTCCATAAACTATTAAAATTACTCTAGAAGTTTTTAAAAATAAATATAAGACTTCACTTCATTAAATATTCCAATTAGACTATCATTCTTTTTTTACATATATGGTATTTCATATTACTTTAATTTACAATTATAGTGATGTTTACACAAGATAATACTTTTTAAAATTTGACTATTCGATAATCTAATCAAAAGCTTGAAATGTTTCTCAAAGAATTAAAGGCATCTTACCAAACCAACATCAAATATTTAATTAAAGTGAATTAGACAAATTAAGAAATAAAAAGTAACTGTAAATTTAACTGTCTGCGATTTTTTAATTATAATCACATCAATAATAAAATTTCAAAAACATATATATCATCAAGGGAAAAACTGTAAGCAAGCTGATACAAATTAGATTACAGTATTTCTTTCACCTCATCTTTTTCTTTGTGATTTCATGGGGTGCAAAAAATCAGAAATGGATTTCTGTGTTATTAATATTAAAATGTGTTTTTTTCTATCTTCTAAAACTTTTCTAATAAGAAGTGAAAGTGAATATCCAAACAGCAACTACACCACTTTATCATTTACAAAGCACCAACCAACAACTACAATGGAACAACCTCAGGTACGACCGGTGGTGATCCGTTATCTTCTACAGTCTTATTTTCGGGGTTAACTTTGGTTTCTTTGTTCTCTTCTTCGAATCCTTGCTTGAATATATCATAGTTTGTGGGCTCGTGGCTCTTGAATGGGCGTTCACCCAATACTCGAACCAAATCTTCTTGATGAAGAACCTCTTTCTCAAGTAGTAGCTCTGCAATCTGTGCTACATGTTCTTTATGCTTCTCTATAAGTTGCACAGTGCGGTCATATGCCTTGGACACCCATTCTCTTACTTCAGTATCGATAATTGCTGCTGTCTTGCTACTGTAAGGCTTTGACATCTCAAATCCATCGTCTCTTTGTGGAAAAGAAAGAAGACCAACCTTGTCACTGAAACCATAAACTGCTACTTGGGCATATGTCATTTTGGTGACTTTCTCCAAATCATTTTGGGCACCAGTCGAGATCTTCCCAATCAAAACCTAGTCAACAAATGAATGCACTTGAGGTATCTTATTCACAAAAAAAAAGGTAAGAAAAGCCAAGCTGCTATGATGGTAGAAAAGTGATGCTGCAGATTAGCATTTAAAAAACAAAAATCTTCATGTGCACTAGGGTACTAAAGGCATAATGCATAAACATGATCCTTAACTTGACATCAGTTGGCAACTATGACCTTTTTAACTTTGGGTGTGCCCCAAGTAGACACTTAAACTGGTATAAAATTGAGCAAAAGGACACAATCGTCCTACATGATACCTTACTTGACAAATTTGCATCTTACGTGTATTGTGCCATGTAGGACACTTGTGTCTACTTGTTCAATTTTATACAAATTTAAGTGTCTACTTGTGCACATTCAAAGTTGGAGGGCATACTTGCTAGCTAAAGCCAAGTTAAGGTCATGTTTATGCATTATGCTGGTACTAAATCTTCTCAGACACTAAGCTAATAAGTTTATCCTATAAAATCCACTCAAATCAGAGCCATCATATTCTGAGCTACTATAGTTGAGGTTAGAAAGCATATAATATTAAAAAACAAACTTATTATACATCATATGACATACAGACCCCTTTAAATTTAGACTCGCTGATCTGAAAAGTTAGGTCTGCAGTAAGAAGATACCTTCTTTAATACTACGCCTAAAGATGTCCTTATAAGAACAAACAGAAGATGTGTTGCACAACTTTAAGGCCAAAATATATTTAAGCAGAACTGTGGAACTCGCATAGTTTAGCTCACATAAGATATTCACATTCTACTCAAGTCATAAGATATTCACCTGCCAGTATAACCTTATTTTAGGGGGAAAGAGAGAAAAGGAAAAAGAATAACAGGTGTAGCTGTTGCCTAGATTATTAGAAAGTGTTGAGGAAGTCTTCGGGGGTCTTTCGCCATTATGTGCAGGATTTGAGTCCAAATTATCTCAACACTGTAATGCAATACCACCCCATAGTACTAAAATAACATAATTCAGGCTAAAGAAATGAGCAATCTCACAGGACACTGTTTGCCCTGTACCAAAAAGTTGGCTTTTGGAATCACTCCAAGAAAAATTATCACTCAAAAGAAGTTGCTTTCTAAAAATACAATTTAGCATTGGAGTCTATATTTTGGGGTCTACCCACTGCCCACGTGGTGAGATAGTTTCAAGTTAACAATTATTAATGTCTACAGGTGGTGGCGCACCCGGAATTTTATTATAAGCGGTTTCGAAATTTAAAGAAGTGAACAAATGAACCGATCGTGTGTGTGTGTGTGTGTATATCTATATCTATATCTATATATATAT
>NC_028645.1:4488923-4493683 GCF_001406875.1 Solanum pennellii
TATATATATATATATATATAATAAAAAAATTAAAAAAAGATTCAGATCATATTAATGAACACAATTCAAGCACCTATTACCACCTCAACAGAATTTTATTTTTCTATTTCTCATCACAACTCCTGAAAATACTAAATTGCTGTTTTTCTATATTGGGAGGAGCTTCTGCTCAGTAGTTTAGGTTATTTTTGCTCCAGAGATTCACTGGTTTGAAACCACACAACCTTTATTTTATTCTTCTCTTTAATACAGATACAGATGCCCAAAAATCTTACACAATGAGGTGTCGGGGTTGCACTCGGACCTAGACCTAGCTTCCAGAAATAAAGTGCTCGGCCAGTAGCCTAGAGAAACAGGTTCTTAAGTAAAGTCATCAATATTATTTTTGTTTAGCATATTATTTATGTAGGTATTTAGGTGGTAATATTTTTCGACGAAGCAGTGTTGGATGACACCTGTTGAACTAAGGTGCCCAATAGCCTGTTTGGCCAAGCTTTTGGGAAGTGTCAAAAGTGCTTATTTTAGATAGAAAAAAAAGTGAGGTGTTTGGCCAAGCTCTTGGGAAAAAATAAGTGCTTCTGAAAAGTAGCATAAGTTGTTTTTCACAAGGCCATAGGCTAAAAAACTGTGTAGTTTTTCTCCAAAATCACTTTTTTCGAAAAGTACTTTTAAGAAAAACACTTCCAAGCAAGTTTTCTCAAACTCTAATTGTTGCTCAAAAGTGTTTTTAAATCTATTGGTCAAACACAAACTGATTTTTACCAAAAGTACTTTTTTTAGAAGCACTTCTGAAGAAAACACTTCCCAAAATAAGCTGATTTTTAGAAGTTTGGCCAAACAAGTTATAAGTCCATCTACAGGGAAAAATATGAAAGCAAGATAATATTTGTTTTCCCTATATATTCACCTGCTCAGCAGCTCGACCTCCAAGAGTCATGCATGTCACATCAAACAGCTGTTCCTTAGTCATTAGAAGATTTTCATTAGGAACATACTGAGCAAATCCCAAGGCTGCTGTACCCCGAGGAACAATTGTCACTTTTAGTAATGGTTCTGCATGTTCCAAAAACCATCCAGCAACAGCATGACCAGATTCATGGTAGGCAACTGTCCGCCTCTCTAGCTTGCTTATGACCTGCAGAAAGCACACAGGAAAGCTTTGAGATGTGATGTATTCCGAAACAAAAGGAATTATTTACCCTTCAAACTTCACAACCCAACCTTGGACCAGAAAATTCTAACACTAGCCACATCATACTTCCCCAAAGTGAGCGTCCACCCAAATTTCTTTTTTAATGAAACTGAGAAAAAGAGAGAGAGAAAATAAAATGGACTACAATGTACAGAAAGGTCAATCTTTATTTTACCTACCACCCTCTCCATGCCATGTTGGTTCCGTACTCATATCAAGTCAATAAGAAGCAGTTATAATGGTGTTGAAGTGGAGCATACCAATACTCTCCATAATGTTATTTCTTGAACAAATAAAAAGTGCTCAATAACCAAAACAAAACTCTCCGAGAAAACATTATGGATATCCCTGGATGTAGCAGTGAAGGACCAAACAGTCACCACAGCTTCCAACTCAAACCCTTAAGGGAAGAGTTCTTACATTGAATATCTTCGGATCTATGATGCCTGCCAAAAGAATTTGGCTGACAGGATATTCAACAAATGGTCACTCCAGTTGTAACTGACTTGGGACACAGTAATAAAAGCGGCTAGTCTTACTATACTGAATGGATATATATTGGATCCTTCCCACCAAAAAGAAACTAAATTTTCTACCTGCTACAAGGAGTTTCAGGCCTGGCCTTTAGAAGAGTATTTTGCACCCAATGATCATAAGTTTCTTGACAATTACAACATCATTTTTTATCAGGTTAAATACTTCATTGAATTTTCATAAACTTCCAACCAACCCCCACCTCACCCACACAAAAAAAAGGAGAGGAAGAGAAGCATAAGACATACTTGCCTAGTAATAAAGAAAACAGAGAAATTCCATATTTATAATCAGCTCAAACACTTGTAGGATTTTTATATCATAATACCACTTCCTTCAAAGAAAGTAATAAAAACATCCTCTGATAATGCCCTAATCACAATTATATATGTTTTCCAGTAGCAACTGAGTGGTAGATCCGGGTTGGTTGGTCTGAAAAGTCATGGGAGAGGCACTAAGATTAAGATATTAGTAAATCACATAATATCCCCAGATATTCTTCTCATTTTAAATTCAATAAAAAGTAAGCATATGTAAATCCAAGCAGTTCTCTCTTCCTTTTTATTTCGGCGATGAGTTGCATAAATCTAAACATTTCAAGCTGGAAACAATGTATTCCATAACCAAGATCCAGAACAAAGCCATTATATGAAATGTCTAGTATTGAAAATGTGCTACATATCAATGAAAAGTAGATAATGAAAGGGAAAAGCTGAGGATTGGATACCTTATTCTTCTTCTCAAGACCACCAATTACCCTATCTATGGCTGACTCAAAATGTTGCATTGTAATTATTGTGCTCTCATTCCTTGCTGCAATTAAAGCAGCTTCATTACAAACATTTGCAATGTCTGCTCCAGCAAATCCTGGTGTTAGAGCAGCAAGCCTCTGTGAATAAAAGGATGCCTCGTGGTCAAGTTTCAACTTGCTCAAATAAATCCTGAATATCTGATCACGGCCTTTTATGTCTGGTTTGTCTATGGTAATTTGACGATCAAATCGACCGGGTCTTAACAAGGCTTTGTCTAATATATCAGGTCTATTTGTGCCAGCAAGTATAACCACGCCAGATGTGGTGGCAAAACCGTCCATTTCAACAAGCAGTTGATTTAAAGTGCTTTCACGTTCATCATGTCCTCCTGAAAAGCCACCTCTTCCTCTTGCTCGACCAATGGCATCAATCTCATCAATGAAAATTATACTAGGTGCACACTGCCTTGCCTCCTGAAATAAGCTCCTAACTCTGGCTGGTCCAACGCCAACAAACATCTCCATAAAATCTGATCCAGAAATAGAGAGAAAAGGTACACCAGACTCTCCTGCTGTAGCTTTGGCCAGAAGTGTCTTCCCAGTCCCAGGAGGACCAACTAGAAGAGCACCCTTCGGAATTTTGGCTCCCAACAGCTCATATTTCTTCGGGTTTTTAAGGAAGTGGACGAACTCCATGATTTCTTGCTTTGCCTCGTCACATCCAGCCACATCTTTAAAGAAGACCTGTACCAAAGACGTGTCAACAGACTTTCCAAGAATTAATCATGAAATATCATGGCATGTAGATATAGAGTTTAAAAACACCATCAATACTTCTGAATCTGCACCAAGTTTGAAATGTGCATGGTTAGAAACTTAGACTCACCTTATTCTTGGCATTTTTATCCATCTTTGTGAAATGCGCTTTGCCAATGTTAAATATTCCACGACCACCTTTTCCACCAGGGCCTCCAACACCCATCCCACCCTGCACTCTACGTCCCATAAAATAAAGGACAGCAAGAAGCAACACTGTTGGACCAAACCTCATCACTTCTTGGAACCAATTCAGTTCATCAACATATGTAACTGGAACATAATTATGAGGATCTATTCTTAATGCCTCCTGTGCTTCTTCAAGCTTCTCCTCGAATGACTCGACACTCCCAATGTTAAAGTAATATTTGTACAGGCTCGTATTTCTTCTATCATTTCGACCAGCTACAGGACCTTGAACAGCGTCGTCACCAATTTGATCAGGACCAGGTGCAGAGCTTCTCACATAAACTTTGGCTACAGATTTGTTAGTAACAACAATCCTATCAACAAGACCAGCTTCAAGTAGCTTGTTTTTGAACTCTTGGAAGCTAATCTGAAAATGTACATTTAGGAAAGTTGCTGTGAGAAGAAAGAGAAGCAAGTTACAGAAGACAACAATAACTGAAGATAAGAGACCTGCCCCTTTAATTATATTCGCACCAGTTTTATTTATCTCATCAGTTAAACAATACATATATATAAAAGTCGGATGGTTTCATAAATTCACATTTATATCGTTACACTAAGAGAGAGACTTCATCAAAACATATGTTTGAGCAAGAACATATCAGCAAAAGAAGTGTTATAAGCTCTACGCTAGACAACAACCAAATTTGGATTTGCTAACATAAAAAACAGATAGTATATGAAATAGGAACATAAAGCCTATGTATCATATAAGAACCCAAGTTTTTATATTACCAAAAAGACCATAATGGAAAACATGATCACGTCTTCAATAAATGTTACTCCTTCCATTTCAATTTATGTAGCTTGATTTGGAGGACGAGGATCAAACTAGCTAATGCTCGTTGTTGTATTCGGACATAGAATTTTTCTTTTTCAATTTTTTTTACATATTAGAAGCAAATAAAAAGTACTATAAATCACAATAGTAAGTCATTCAAATATTTTGGAAGTATTAGGAAAAAGTATGGTCAATGAGAATAACCTTTCACTCTCCAAATAGTACTACAACATATAAATGTAACAATTGCAAACTGGAAATGTTTTCCTTTTAACAATTAGACCAACAATCCAATATCTAGAAAAGGTTACCACACCCAATATTACTATCCGCTATCTACAAGCAAATGATCCCATGTAATGACTCAACCTAACAAAGTTGTCCATTCCTAATCATTTTCCATTACGACTCATCAAATTAAAAAAGAAAAATCATATTAACTGTGAAAATTTTAACTGCAAAGGTTCTATAGTCATAAAAGGGGAATATATATATAT
>NC_028645.1:4494096-4520207 GCF_001406875.1 Solanum pennellii
TATATATATATATATATATATATATATAAAACATATATATATGTATGTATGGAAAGGTAAAAAAGTGCTATTGCTGCCGTACATTTAACATCCTCTATCCAAGTGACTAATTATCTTACAGATGGCTGACTGTGCTTTTGTTTCCATTACAATTACTGTAGAGGTAAAATTGGTCTTCACATATATACTGAAATGTTTAAGATCAATTCTTCTTACAGGCCCTAAACTCATCCACTTCTAGTAAAAAGCAAAAGGTTTTTTATTTGTGTGTGTGGGTGCATATTGCGTGGGTGGGGGCCTGAGGGGTTAGGGGGGAGCTGGAACGACAAGACCGACATGGGAGAAAAAACTCTGTTTAAGCACTAACCTCCTGCTGCTCTCGAGGAGACATAAGGATAGATGACAGAATAAACCCAATAAATAATAAGGGTGCTAGTAAATTGTAGTTTAGCTTAATGAAGTTCTCCTGAGGATTTCCTTGCTCACCTGAACCTTCCTCTGCAACAACACAAACCAAAGCAAGAATGTTCATTGTACACAACCCAGAAATAAAGCTTTAAACAGGAGAAGAACATTTGTTTCTCCTATATTTTTTATATAATTCTACAACCAATTTCGTACATAAATTGCATCTCCGTGCTATATCATCAATACACAATTAGAATTTCAAAATGAAGCAGAACGGCTACAGGGGATCAATATAGGCGACTTCAACTTAGATTGACGCCTAGTTGTTGGTTTAAACATAATCCATGCATTTACCAAAACACATATAATATTGCACTACCATACCTTTGCCTGACTCGGCTTTTTGATTATTATTTGCTTTGGGAATTTCTTTCTTGTTCTTTGGATAATAGTTCTCATAGTCTACAAAAACACAACATTCAACAAATAAGCATTGAAAACCAAACAAAAATCTATACTTTATCAAAAAGCTCAATCATTCAATCAATTCTCACTTCTTCTCTTTGGCCCTTCGCTACAGAAAAACCTTCTAAGCCTAGGGCTTGCCAAAACCGAATCAAGCTCCTTACTCAAGCCTCTCCTTCCACCTCCAATCAACGTCAAATACGTTCTCACAAACCCTAACCCACCATCAACGCGTGTAATGCACGCGCCACCGGTTGCCACTTCATCCAACACCGTCGACCTCACTCCATATCCAACACCCTAAACAAAACGAAAAACAATCAAAAAAATTTCAAATTTCCAAAAAAAAAAAAAAAAAAAAAAGGAACTTCATCAATTACATTAATACATGAACAGAGAGCTTACTTTGTGAATGCTGGAACGAGAAGCCTTAGATATGGAGCGGCTAATACGTGAAAGCATCATTTTTTTGGTGATTTCCTTAACATGAATTTCCTTTTCAAATCCTTAGAAATCGATTCTGAAAAACGGATCCTTTAAGGTGAATCGATTGATAATATCGACGAGAAATTAGCGAAAAACAGTTTAATTTTCACAGATTTATAAGATTTTTTTGCACTTGGAGCTATTGTTTAGGTCGAAGAATTTGCAGAATCAGAGAAGTTCGGGTAACAGGGAAAACCGGGAAAGCAATACCTTGGTTACTAGGTGAATTTACTTATTTGACCTTGGAAGGGAAATTACTTTCGTTTTTAGAGAATCAAACAGTTTACGTTTTACGGAATTTTGTGAATGACATCTTCAATTTATTTTGAACTAAAACTTATATATTTGTAAACATCATAATAATTGACAATTCAAACTATTTAAAAGATAAAAATTTACATCAAAAAATAGATTCATTTGAATTTCGAAATGTGTTACATGAATTGAGACAGAACGGATAGTTTGCTTGGTGTTTAGGGGTAATTTGGTCATTGGAGTTATTTTTTTCTCTGTGGTTGTAGGATAAGCCACAAGTTTGTAATGAGGTCCAATGATGGAAGGTGGACTAATTTGGGCCCAATTTTTGTATTTATGGGCTAAAAGTTGATGGGCATGAAAGGTGGATGCATTTGGGCCCAAATTTTGTAGAGAAAGTTACGTATATATACTGTTCGGCCAACTAGTTTACCAACATGACTGAAATATAATAATATACACATTATTTTCGTGTATATGTATGTAAACAGATACATCATGTGTATAATATATGTATTTAGTATGAAGTATGCACAAACATGGGGGGAGCCAATTTAAGCTAAGGGTGGTCTGGTGCATACTCTTTGTCGAAAAATTATGTGTTGTATAGAGATTGAATGTATTTATTATTTCAAATTTGACCACATTTTACAAAATTCCTGACTTCGTCATTATACACAACCTATATACTTTGTACATATTTGTCTGCTCTGCCAAAACAACCATATCCATTTGTCAATTTGTAAAAAAAAAAATGTACACTAAATATGTGTATCATATGTATACTATCAATTATATATTTTTTAAAAATATACATTTATCTACTGTTATTTTTTATATTGATTTAGGACAAGTCATGAGTTCATGCAACAAATTTTACAAGGTTTTCATTTCTTTTCCACGTAACGAATTTTACAAGGTTTTCACTCACAATTTATTTAGCTAAAAATCGCCATATAATAATTTTCCTACAACACAATATATTCTATAAGTATCATACATACAATTATTTACTAGTAGTAAAAAAAAATACTAATTATTTGACCAAGAAAATGAAGGAGAAGTTGGTGGAGATGAATAAGAGCAAGATGAAGAATATGAGTTTGTGGGCTTATTAATAGATGGGTTTCTAACCATTAATGGCACCATATCTTCAAGTAACCCTTGTGAGCCCATTCTATCAAGGCCCAATCCTTGTGAGCCCATTTCACTAAAGCCCAATCCTTGTTCAAGGTCAACAATTGGGCATGGATTGACCAGTATTGGGCTTTCATCAACTTCACTTGTGTTTTCAGATTCATAGTTATGGGCTTTTGAATCTGTTACTTTGGGCTTTTTGTTGGGCTGGTTAAGAGATTGAGGTGGATCAAGAGTGATAATTGGGTAAGCAAAATGTAGATGAAGGCCTTCATAAGTAATTATGAAAGTGTTGGGCTCATCACTGGACCTCTCAACTTGTTTTTTGGCTCCACATCTTGGATTAGTGCATTTGTAGTAGCTCCTGTTGAAATCAATTCAATAACATCAAAAAATAATAGAAATATTTTTATGTTTATGGGGGGGGGGGGGGGATGAATATCGGATCGAATTTTAAAAAAAAGATATATATGTATTCACTTCAGATATACAGTGTGTAGGTTTTGACATAATTTAAGGCATATGTCTGAAGTTTCATATGGTTGACCGATGATGATCAGTCATGTTTTTCTCATTTCGATCATTTTTACTTGAATCTTACTCAAATTTTTTCTTAATGTACATAGTTCGATTTTGAGTTGTTTTTGCCCGACTTCATTCATTTTTGTTTGAAGTTTATGCACGTAAGACTGAAGTTCAAACAAAATAGCTGAAGACTAACAAAAATGATTGAACTTCAATCAGGACTAAAGTTTGACTCAAATGAGACAAAATTAAATAGGTATATATGAGCATATATTATACCTTGGATATGGGCTATTCTTAATGGATTTTTGGCCATATTTTCTCCACTTATAACCATCATCAGCCATTGCATTACCACAAGTTTGTATTCTCAATGTATATTTAGCCTCATGCTTATTCATCATCATGTCTAACCCTCTTCCCAACCCTAAATTCCTGCATTAATATGAACAAAATTCAATTTCAACTTCGAGTAATTTAACATGTTATACCAGGTCAGAGTTTCCCTTTATATATTCTTATTCAAAGATTTCAGGTTCGAAATCTTGGGGAAAAAATCACATTTAGTAGGAAGACTTAATCTCCCAAAAAGTGAAACTTTCCAATGTGGTAATGCTTATTATAGAGATCAAACATAAAATAAATTTTTTACACTGTCAGTGTGTAGAACTTATAAAACTAAAAACATCAAGAGAGAAAAAATTCAAAACCTAGCATCATGAGATTGAAGTACTCCATTACTTGTCATAGACAAACCACTCTCTATATCATCATGAATATTGTTAGGCCATGAAGAAAATGAAGAAATAGAACTCTTTGTTACATCAAGTGAACAATAATTATCACTTGAAGAAGTTGTTGAGTCATGTTGAGGTGCAAAAAAGAATGGTGATTCATCATCAAGAAGTTCTTTTATCAACTCATCTTCATAAGACCATGAATATTTCTCCATTAACATTTTCACTACAATGATTATATTTTAATTAATTTGCTAGATTTTTTTGGTAACAATTATGAGGGATTTTAAAGAATTTTTTGGTAAAAGGTGAAGGGAGAGTGGAGTAGATGAAGAAGAATCAAAATTCTTGATGTTTTTTGTTTTGTGTAATAAAGTATTATTGGTAGTTGATGCTTTATGTGTACATATTTATAATTTAAAGGGATAAGGTATGTAGAATCTATTTTTTTATAAAAAAAAAATATTAATTGATTTCTAAGTGTCAATTGTACAATACATGGGAATATTTTCAATTCTTATGCATAATATTATAATAATAATAGTAATAATAATAATAATAATAAAATGTATTAATTCTAATCACAAGAATATAATGTATTATTTCAGATTAGCTGAATTTGCTTTCAAATTAATAATAGTTCTGCTTTGAATTCTGATTAATTTAAATATATATCGAAATATTTTATTTTATATAAAACACTTCCTACTTATAAAGGTGACTCTATTTCAAAGTTACATTTAAATACAAAACTTAATCTAATTAAATATGAAGAAATACTTTTATATCGAGTGGTGTTCTCATGAAGAAATTCGGCTCTAATTCTTAATTTTAGTATTTTTTTTATTTTTGTATAAATTAAAATTAATAGAAATGTTGCCATTGCGGTTGAACTGCTGTCACAATTATTTGTTGAAGATATTAAATTGTAAAAAAAAAAATATTCTGAATTATCTACTATTTCTCTCTTGTATATTTGTCCTACTAGGGTGCTTTAATAAATCTCAACCTACCAATCTGGATTGTAACGAGATAGTTGAAATTTCTCAATTCTTAATCAGAAATATCAGGTTTGAATTTTGAAAATAAAAGAAAATCTTATTAAAAGCATCGTCATTAGATCTAGACCCTATAAAGCGTGAACTTCGAATCAGTCAAACTTAATTATAAATACCGAACATCGACATAATAAAAAGGGGATCTAGGCCACCTGAACCATGACTTGTATTCGGTAGATATGTGAACAAGTGTCAACCACTAAAGAAGGATTTGAAAAGATGCTACTTACTTATAATACATAAATTAATAATTGGAATAAAAATATTTGTTTCTTAATATATATGTATTATATTCCTTTTTATCTATTTTAGGAAAGGTTCTCATTTCATGGGCAGTTGAAAATTAATGTTAAAATTAACTAATATGACAATAATTGAGGTTAAAAGTAGAGGTTCAATTTCTTTATCCAAAAGCAGGTGATATAAGGAATCACTTGCACATTTTAATAATTTAGCTCAAATCTCTCATTATTTCTCAAAATAATTGTTGTAATTTTTGGTTGGACTTGGATTAAAAGTTATGTTTGATGTGATATATAAACATAATTAAGCTGTTTTTATCTTATAAATTTTTTTGGTATATATACGAATTGAAGTGATATCTAACTCTTTCATCGTAAAGGTGAAATGTTGAAAAAAATTAACTGATAATGTATGTTGAATTCATATTTGTGAAATCATTACGCCCAACATGAATATATTTAAATTTATAGTCTGTTTAGCCGAGTTTTTAAAGAAGTGCTTTAAAAAAAATATTTTTGAAAAAGCAATAATTTTTGTTTGGCTAATCACATTTGCTAATTTTAGAGGGATAATTTGTTGTTTGTGATGGTTCAAAAAGTACTTACTCTAATTATTGATCAGTATTATAATTTATTTAGTTTTTCCTATTCATGCATTGGGATCTTTTAGAAACAGAATAAAACATGTTTAATTATATTTTATCAACAACAAAAAAAAAATTATCACACAAATAATGGAACATATTGCATTGCAATTCCTTTCATTTTAACCTATTGGAATATTAATGTGAAAGTGGAGGGGTCAAATTGTTCATTTTTTTTATGATTTGATTAGAATATAATCTTTTCCATCACAAAATTGTTGAGAATCCAATCAAAACATTAGATGCACACGTGGCTATGTTTTGTTCCTTATAATTTGACACACTCACAAATGTTCTAATTTTCTAATTATGCTTTTTTTAAAAATATAAAAAAATAATAATCTATATAGACATGTATAAAGGAATTAGATTCAAATCACTAAGTCAATTTAGATTCATGTTAATAAACATAAAATATACTTTTAACTTATGAGTCATTACAAAGAATAGAAACAACTTAAGATTCTCCTAACAGAGTTAAAGTTTTCGTATAGTTACTCGACTAATAATTTTTATTTTAGTTATTTCAAAAAGTAATAAAATAAATCGATCAATTAATGATGAATCGTCTAAAAAATCACTCTAATCTTATTTTATAACACAAAAATTACTCAACCTATCATATCAAATTTACAACTTAAAACCTAATCCATTTTACATAGCATACATAAAGATTTGGATAGATAAGATTGTAGAGATTTTATGATATTTCTTCTACCCTAACCAAATTTACAAAGTTTTACTAATACATAAGGGGTGATCATCCAAATTCAGTATTTTTTTCACACAATTTTAAAAATCGTATCAATCAAGTTTGAATTCTGAATACTCATCTCAACTACGAACGATCAAATTAATATTTTCTTTTTTATGTTTATGAGTCAACCCCATATGGATCCAACATGGTGGTTTGCTTCAAAGTCAGGTAAAATTTTGTTTCTATATGTAGTTGACTTTTATTTTTAGAGTCCCCATGATGATAATTCTTGGAAAGGCCCTATTAATGTGGGGGTAGTTTTTTTTTTTGGATAGTGACTTATTTGTATGTATTTTTATTATTTTTTTAAGTGAGACAAAATATGGGTTGACTGAACATGAAAGGTGGAGCTGTTAAAAAATAATAATGCCAAAAAAAAATAATTGTTTCATTTTTCTATTAACAAAATTCCAATTAGTCCGTGACCAAATATTGGTGGAATTTTTCACAAAAGTCAACCCTTTTTTGGCCATTAATTTAAATTTTTTGGTGATTATATAGTATTGATAGTAACCAATCAAGTTCGAAGGGTCAGTGTTTTTGCCTTGTTTAGTAATACTCACCCCTCAAAGAATTGATTGAACAACAAATCTAGTTTCTTCTAGTTAGATCGATAAAGAAAAAAAGGTAGGGGTTGCTTGGAACTTTCGTATTAGAGGTTTTAACTTTTAAGTTTGAATTCTTCTGTCAGCGAAAGAAAGGGGTTTGCTTTTTGGGTCGAGCTCGTCGCACCAGGTTTGCCTAGTGCGGCTTATCTCTCTGCGAGTTGTTGCATAGGAGCGCTGATTTTACCCTGTATAACCCAAAAGATAGCGGCTGAGAGTTTTTTTTGTCGTAAAAAAAAAGTGGGGGAGGGGGGGGGGGTTAAAGTTAGTTAATTATGTATGTTAAATGTCAAAATTAACGTTATTTATTGTTATTGAGATTAAATATCTTAATCGAGATATTTATATGACTAGTAAAATTATGTATTAAGATTAGATATATAAAGATGTTGTTTTAATACCTGAATATTTAAAAATTAAGATGGTTTGTTTTCTTAATATCTAAATATACAAAACATGTCATCATTTAATAAAATTCTAATAAATATAAATATAAAATTTAAATAAATACTAAGTTTATCTAATTTATACTGCTAAAATATTACTATTTTTAATGGTTAGCGTGTGAATTTCGTTGATTGGGGTTGGTGTTGATTATTAGTCATGTCATGTCGCGGTTTCATATTATTAATGACATGACTCTAGATAGGAATAAATATAGTGTGCGTATTAGTGTAGAATGTTATTAGGAGTATAGTGTTGTCTTGTCTTGTGAAGGTTTAAGCTTGACATTGTCTGTCAAAGTGCTAATCGTACTCTTGTAGCTCTTGTCATATGTTGTTTCTTGTGTTTTTTCAGTATCATACTATTTTATTATTGTTATTATTTTCGAGTAGATTTTACGTTGCTTTCTTTTTAACTATTATGTTTTATCCATTCATTTTCTTCTACTTGAGTTTGATGCACTTGAGCCACAACTCTCGAAAACAAACCCTCTAACTTTACAAAATAGTGATAATGTTTACGCGCAAATCACCGTCAACAGTAACGGCCCATTATCCCAAAAAAAAGCTTATAGGCCTAGGTTATACAAGTATATAGTACTATACCATGGTCCATGGATTTCATGTTTCTAAGTTTAGACACACAAATGAACATTCTAGATTCTAGAGTAAGAGGAATGCAAAAACTTCCCAAGTATCCTTATAGCCTCTCCTCGATTTAAGTGTCAAACGGACGATTTAGGGGTACACAGACCTTACCCTTACCTTTGTAGGGTCGATGGACACGAACACCTTTGTATTGATGTCCCTTCTTTCATGCTGGTGCTTTGCATTCACCAACCAGGCATATGGACTGAGTTCATTTCACATTATTGCAGAAGAATATATCATTTTTCTGTGTAAAATGATAGAAGCAGAACAAATTGAATATAGAAAATTATCATATTCTTCAATACAAGGGGGCCAATAGTGTCCACACTTTATACAACATTTTAGTTTGTCAACAAGAATAGCAATGAGTTTTGTATTACACAAGTAAAAAATGATACAACAAAACAAATAGAGGACTTGGAAGAATTACTCAGCTCCAGAATTCCCGGTTCTTGATGGAGACTTGATCATCCACTTGAGAGTTGTTCTCGAGAGTCCACTTCTCGAAACTACAGTCAACAAAGTCATAGTAGCCACCGTGAATTAAGAGCTCCCCTTTATTCACCTTCTCCTTAATCCATGGGTATGTAAGCAAATTCATCAATGAGCAGTTGATCGATTCCTGAACGTAGAAAATATGTAGATTGCTTCAATATTCGGGATATCATATGCATACACAGAGTTACAACGTCTAACTGTTATTTCAAGTTCTTCATATTCAAGAATCAGAAAAGAGAAAGACGACAATCTTATCCATGGCATGAGTTTGGGTGGATATGCCTCAAGCGTGTTTGAGCTGCCATTTTACGAAAAGGGAAAATACATACAGTAACTGCTAAACTTCCCAAAAGGTCATTTACACACACTAGCTAGTTCTTCAGATACAAAAATAATCAGTGAAGACATCAAACATAAAGAAGAATTATCTATCATGTTTAATTTTCCCAACAATACGTAATCTGAAAAGGTCTTTCTTGCTGGGGAATTTCGACGGAGCTATGCTAACAATGAGGAGTTCGGTTCTTAATGTACTACTATGATTACAGATGGGTAAGATACATTGCTGATCATAGTAGATAGGCCAACAAGTTTGACGAAAAGAGATTACTGTTTCTGGAAGAGAAGTAGGGGGAGTGTAGATTTGGAGATAGCATTGTCACCGGGAACAATGGAGTCAGACCTCGAGTTCATCAATGTTTTATCTATTGTTTGGATAGCAGCTGCTCTGCCAACAGCATTAGATGGGGTACTAATTGCACCTCAACCAAATTTGGTTTTCTTTTTGGGGACAAGTTTAAGGGGTAACTTGTGTATTTTCCCCAACTAAAACATAATGAAAGTATGAAAAGGAGACTTTACCTTCTCGCAGTGCTTGCATTGATGGTCAAAGCTGAGGTTGGAAGCAACAGCTTTTGTGCTTGTCTTGGCAGCTTTTCCATTAATTACCCAACTCCGAATGAAGCTACAAGGAATTAATGGAAGATCTTATTACACATAAGTGACTATTTTACTGAAAATCATAAAGAAATTAGTTTGTCAGAACCGCCTATAACACTTGATAAGAAGAGAGACTAGCCAAACCTTGAATTTGTTTCATCATCCATACTCATTAAAGCACGAATGCCTCCACAGCGACTATGACCAATGACTAATATGTTTTCGACCTGCAGATAACAGAAGCCAAACCTGAAAACTTGAGGAAAATGAAAACAAGAGAGACCAATAACTGCAACTCCCCCTTATCCGCACCTCCTTGCGCAAAAGATAAAAGCAAAATATATAGAAAGAGGAAACGAAACAAATGGAAGTAGAAAATGAGATGAACTTGTAGGAATTCTAAATTCATTGGGTGATGAATAAAAATAAATCCATCATTCAAGTTCCCTTTGCGTTTTGGACATTTACAACTTCCAACACAATTTACATCAAGGTAAAAACGGCAGCTTGGTTCACTATGCTCCTGCTATGTACGGGGAAGGGGCGGAACACAAGGGTCTATTACATCAAGGTAAATAAAGTAAATTCATCATGAGAGTCATGTTTTGGAAAGTCAAAGAGTAACAGTCCAGTTAAGAAAGTCTCAAAATTGTATTATTGGAAAGTCCTGTTTAGAATTTCCATTCTCAAGTAATTTTATTCCCCGTTCCATAATTTCTAACTCTCAAATAAAGCTAAGAGATAACAGAAACAGGCACCAAAATAAAGTAAGCAGCCATGAAACATTGATCTCAGGTGATGGAACTATAAAAGGAAACAACACGCCATAGGATTTCTGGACAAATTTTACTCACTTTGAGAGTATTAACGGAAAACTCAAGAGCTGCCTTTACTTCTGAAGGATCAGTCTGCAACAGAAGAAAAAAATGCAATTTTTTATCCTGAACAATGTTAAAACACATCCTTAGCATTTATTAAGTGTGAGTGGAGTATACAACACCTCATAAGGAGGCACCAAATTTGCGATGTTGCGGACTACAAAGGCTTCTCCTGGTTGAAATCCCAGTATGTTTGAGGGACACACCCGAGAGTCTGCACAAGAGATTACCAAAAACTGCCCCTTCATATGTCAGTTGAGCACTTCAACACTACCCACAAAATTAACTTTAAGTTTTTTAGTATGGAAAAGGTACAGCAAATCACAAACAGGGAAAACAGACTGGAAACGGAAGCGAAAAAGCAGTGACTAAATGGTAAAATAAAGTCCATGTTTAAGAAAATGTCTAAAAGGTGAAAGAAAAGTTACCTTTGGTGATTGTTCGTCTGCAAGACTCTGATAATGCTCCAAATTTTTCCTTGTCCAATAAAGCGAAACACTCAAATGAGAAGAAACCTTCACAGTAAAAAAAGTTGAAAAAACAGTTGCCTACTTCTGATGATGCTTACAAATATTTGTCCTTCTTGAAATTTAAAAATCTATGTTTCAACGTAGTGAATTCATTCGATTCATGTTCAGTGACAGCACTCATCTCTTTTTCATCCACCACTTCCTTGGTCAGGGTCATTGGTCCCTTCCAGGCTTTCAATTTTGGAGTTGAATTACAACTGCAGTTTAAAAGTTTATATTCTGAGATCAATTCATGAACTTGGATTAATAACCCAAACATTAAGCAAAGCTAGCAGTGTTATCCAAGGCGAGAAACGCAAAAGAACTCTGAGGTCCATTAGATCTTTAAGTGCAAATAAAGGAATTTTTTTTTAAACAAATATACATCTGTAGTCCAAGACTATATATGAACAAAGAAACTCAAAAAAATTAATTTTTTAGTATCGCCTCTTCAGGATTATGCTCGTTGGCAAGAAAAAACACGCCTTAGAGCCTTAACGACAACACTGCAGCACCAGCTAAGCAACGTGAAGCGCTCAACATATCTTGCACCCCAAATCAAGGCTTAAGCATGCCTTTTGACAACACCGAAAGCTAGACAATCTTAATGCAAATCTCACAAAGAACTCCCGAATACACTGGCAATGACTGGTCAAATCGAAAAAGGTAGGGTCTTTCCACAAAGGATGAACCATATACAGGAAAACAAGGAAAAGATCCCATCTTTACATGATGCATTCATTGTTTATAAGATAGAATAAACTCATTACCCCATAAACACAACACAACTTATTCCGATTTTATTCAATGCACACCTAAACTTTTCGTAGTCCTAATTATTCCCCTATATTCAACAGGGACAGAGCCAGCCCTCTATATACATTAAATTTTTTGTTTACTACAAATAAACAATCTATTAACAACTCATAAGCTAAAAATTCTAGCTCCGTATCTACATACTAGGCCAAATAAACAAATCTCAATTGAGTTCAAGAATCTTACCTAGGCAAATTCAAAAATCTCAAATGGGGTTTATCAACTTCCAAGAATCGCACTTGGGTCCTCAAGATCTGCACAAATAACCAAATTCAAAACATCAAAATCAAGAAACATAAGCAAAAACAAACACCTACATTAATTTCCCAATTGAGTAAAAAAAACAACTTTTTTATACCCTTGTTGTAGCTGAACTCTTATGAAGATCTACAGAAGATGATTGAATTAGAGGCCTAGTAGCCATTACAAACACAACAATAAATCACAACAATAGTAAATGGGGATTTTCTTGATTTCACTATAAATATAGATTCCTTTTCTGACATAAAAGCTTAAAAATATTGGTTTATACCATGTGAGGTTGTTGTGTTGGATCTAACTACATAAGTGTCAGTCAGCAAACTTGTTCCTCTCCAAGAAAGACGGAGAAACCAAAGTATTAATGTTAAAAAAATCTTGGAATAAATCGAAGAATTATAAAAGTACAACAATTGAAACGTAGTGTACAATTGCAATATGCATCTTGTTAAAAAATGGCTCTTTGGTTCAATCAAAAGTCAATTTAACATTTTGTTCTAGTGTTGTAAAAGTTTTTTTTGGGCCTCTTTGATGTGATTTAATGGGCCATTATAGATTTAAAGTTGGGCTACGATTGAAACGAATCTTCACTTTAACATGTTTTTAGACGGATTTTTTCTATCTCAAAATGAATGTAATTTTTGTGCTTTCGATAGATGATTTTTAGTTATTGTCCCTCTGGTCAAAGTTATTTTTTGTCTCAATTTATTTGATATCAATAAAATTTTGATAATTAAATTTTAATATAATTTTTAAATATTTTAATTTATTAATTATAATATATTTTACGTAATTTTTAAATAATACAATCGTTTCTATCTTACTATATGTGGGACAAAATTTCCTTCAATATTTTCTATTTACAACATAATCCAAAGGTCATGGAATCAAACCTTATTTACACACAAATATCTCAACAATTTCCCACATGATGGATCGAGTATATATAGTCATATATTAAAATTATGTAGAAAAAATTGAGTGCTTTAAGGCTAATTATCGTTGAATAAATAGATAATTATTCTTTGAATTTTTATTGTAAACATATATCAGATATATTTGATCAATCAATAATGTATAATTTTTAAATCGCTGAATTTCTATAAATATTAAATATGATCTCAAAAACACGAATCACATGATCAATTTTTAAATGTAAAATTCTTAAATCATCAATTTCAAAAAATATTTAAATAACATAAGTCACATAATCAACTCTCGATCCGTTTTTATGCTAATTGTTATGTGTGTTTTTTTTAAATTAAAGTTTTCAACCATCCTAGTTGTCCATGTTTTCCATTAGAACCATCCTTGGTGTGATTAGAATGAAAAAAATTGTGAATTTTTTAATTGGTGATGATGTAGCGCTTGATTAGAAGGTCGTGATTGACATAATCACTTGAATTTTCACATTTGGTATTCTTCATTTATTGAATTTGTCATGGTTTAGTCAAAATGGGAAGAAAATTACTCCATAGTCCATAAAAATGTTGAAAAGCACAAATTTTAAAACTTATAAAAATTTTATATCAAATTAAATAGGTTCACATAAAATTAATTATAGAGAGCAGATGTTCATGATTTTCTGAGCACTATGGTGACTAGAGATAAAATGAGCAAAAATAATTACATTTTATATCTCATATTAGTCATTCACATTATTAAAAAAGTTATTCCAATAAATACTTGTTAATAATAAATTTATAATATTTTAAAATATTTCTTAAGAAGTGAATCAATAAAACTATCTTTCTTATTTATGATTTTATAAATGCATGTATTTGTAGAAGATAAAACAAACAAACAATATAAAATGAAGAGTATTATTGTCTGGAATTATGTAAATATTTGATTTAGCACATGTGATGTGTTTGGCGCGGACAAAGGTACTATTTATATTAGTTATACTTGCATTAATTATACATGGCCTCACTAAGTTCCTCTCTGCAATATACTCTACTTTAACATTCCAAATTAATTGAATTTAGTTTTAAAAAAAATGTAGTTTTAAGCTTTTTGAGTTGTTAGGTTCAATTATCTTATCAAACTTTCACAGCCATGGAGGACAAAGTTTGTTTGGTAGTTAGATTAAAATTATATAAATCATAATTATATGGATATTAATTGTTTCATCTCCTATTCTATATATACAAAAATAAAAATAATAATATGATATATTAATATTTTCATGACTTATGCCTAGAAACTAGAATAGTTATGCAATTTGCTAAGTCATACTTTCTTTTCTTTATCTCAATTTTATATGATATATTTTCATTTTATTCGCTATATATTTTTTTATTAGATAATTAATTAACAACATTCAACATTTATCTCAATAAACTCATGTTGAGTTTCATTTATTTCAAAATACAATATGTAAAGTGTAGTCTTTTTAACGATCGCTTTGGAACTTTAGTAAGTCTTTTCATATTTTGTATACTTCATATTTAATCAAATTATATCACATAAAATTTGAATAAAGAATTATTTATTTTATATATAAATAATTATTTTCTAACTAGCTAATAAATATTGTATAATCTTTTTAAAATGGTATTAGGTGAAGAAAAAATGGAAAGGAGATTACAATACGAAAAATTGAATCCTCACTAATTTAGATAACTAACCAACTAAATTAGAAAGTTATTTCTTTATTAATACTCCCTTTGTCCCTCTATACTTGTCCATATTTTCTTTTATATCTGTCCCTATTTACTGTCCTTATTTTCTTTTATATATGTCCCTATTTACTTGTCCATTTTAACAAATTAAGAAAGAACAATAATTTTTTTTCCTAATATGCCCTTATTTAATTCTAGAAAATTTCTAGTACTACTAAGTTGTAATGCATGCTTTTTGAAACCAGAAAATACATTTATTATATTTGAGAAGTTGCAGGGTAAAATAATATCTAGCCTATGATAATAATTCGTGCCTTTAATGTGTGCCACTTCTAAAATGGACAACTAAATAGAGACAAAGGAGTATCAAATTAAACTAATCATTAATAATTAATCATAAAATAAATGGCTAATTTCATATGATTTGAAAATTATGAGTTCAAGCTATAAAATTAAACTTTCATAAAACTCATTATAAGACCACATACAACAAGTCTTTATAATCCCATGTTTATTTTTTCATATGCGAAAATTGTCAAATATACTTTTAAACTATCATAAATAGTATGTAAATATCCTTCGTCATATTTTGAGATATTGGTGCCCTTGCCGTCAAAACTAGAGTATATATGCCCTTCAGTATAACAGAAGACTAAATAGGGACACATGACACTATCTTATCCATCGATATGATGTTTAATAAATATCGGATCAATGAATAAATTATGACATATATATGTCCGTTAATACGTTATATATGTTCTAGTTTTCAAACTACAAGTGCATCAATATTTCAAAAATATGACAAAAAATATTTACATATTATTTACGATAGTTCAAAGTATCATACGTAGCAAAAATTTAGTATACCGAACTTCGAAGTCTCAAATTTTCCCGCAAAAATGTGCCGACCCAAATAGATGTAAACCGCCGCCTATTTTGAAATGTGAATAATACGCGGTCTTAGGTGGAGCCCACTTACACAGCTCAAATATTTAGTTGGTGCCACCCCATATTTAACTGTCAAATTTAATTTATTTTATTTTTTAAAAAAAATGAAAAATACAATATGATAGGAGTAATTATTTTAGCTGTGATATAAAAATTTAAATATTTGTAAATTTACGAATTCTAAATATTCTATTCTCTTGATTGATGGGACATATATACGACTATTTCGTTGGTCCAAAATGTTCAACAGAACTTTTAAGATTTTTTAATATTTAAATGTCCCACTCATAAAAATTCAATAAAATTATTCAATTGTTTAATTTCTTACAAAATGTTTTCTTAACCGTCAAAATAATAATACTTTGAGTAAAATTTAATTTTGATTTTTTATATGTTCAACCTATTTAATTTTTAATTAATTAAAATATATTTTTTTAAAAATATTTTTCGTACCATATATATTATATTTAGGTTATTTTTAAGAGTATACTATCATCATAAAATAACAATACAAATTTTCGTAATATATATATAATTAAATCGTGAAATGATTAATCTTTTAAAATATTCATAAGTAAACAGATTAAAAACGTACACTTCAAACAATTGAAAGTTATTTGTACTTTAATCATGACGATTACAATTAAAATTTATTAATAACTAAGATATTTAAAGGTGGTATTTGAAATTCTATATACATTCAAAATAATTCCATACTAGTTTAAAAGAAATTGGAATACTTTTAATTATTTTTGCTAAATCTTTCATAAAACTCACAATTATTACCTCATATTTACAAGCCCGCTATATTACAATAGTTCACTTACCACACATGAAATATAAAAACAATAGACAAACCCTCAGAGCTTACAATTTTTCTTTTTTATTATTTTTCACCCAGTGTTTAGTATCCACATTGAAGCCCAACTAAATCCAGATTCTCGATGGAAAGTCCCACGTCAGGAGGTAAAACGCTTCCTAACAAAAGTAACTCATATCCAAGGGAGCTTAAATTCAAAACCTCTTGGTTAAAGATGAAAGAGTACTTAGCACTCCATCACAATCCTCGTTGGTAAGCTACAAATGCAATTGAAGAGATATTAATACGAAAAAACTTCTCTTATGAAATATCACATATTAGCATCGATTCAGACACCTTTATTTTTTCCGAACATATTATATACGAAATTAAAAAAAAAAACTCTAAAATAAAAGGGGAAGTGTATTTTTAATTTGCATTACAAATTCATTCCCTCTCTCTACACGTTCAAACTTGCCCCATTTTCAGTCAACACGTTCTCTGTTTTCCCTTCTCATCCATTAAATAAACATCAAATTCTCAACAAAAATTCCTTGTTTTTTTTTCTGCAATTTGTAGAATAATGAAGATGGATATGGAGGAAGAAATGTGTACAACACCAAAAAATCAAGAATATCGAATTCAAGCGCCATTAGAGTGTCCACCGGCTCCGAAGAAGAAGAAGAATGAAAACAGAGCAGCAGCGAAAAGGTACAAAAAGCCCAAAATTACAGCCTATTTTCATTCTCCTGATCTTGATGCATTTTTTGGCGGAGACGGAGCTAGAGTTTTAATTACGAGTCCCGCAATTCAATAATCGGGAACTCTCTTATCTAGAATTTCAGCAAACTATTATTTCTATGATTTCGGATCCAATAAGTTGTTTTTTTTTTTTTAGAAAAATTCATAAATTTTAAATTCTAAATTTATGATAGTTATTTGATTTAGCGAGGTTGTAAAATAGCATATAAAGTTTGTTTGTTTGTTTTTTTAATTATTATTTTGGGTGGATATATGTATGTTATGTTTGAGAGTGAAAAGTTTGATTACTTCAAAATAAGTATTTATGATTATTTTAATTTCTTTTTAAGAGTTAAATTAGCGTGTAATTTCACTAATTATTTTTCTTTTCTCTTGCATATATTAGTGATTCATTTGATTATGTAGAACAATCGCTTCCAAATCTGTGTTTTGTGTGCATTTACGTTCGGTTGATCAAATATTTCGAAAAATAAATAAATTTTGAGAAATAAATTTCTTAAAAATAATAAAAATGTCTTCTTTCAGTTCATATTAATTACTATAACATTCCACTCTCCAATATATTTTATCTTTAACCTATATTCCTAGTTTGGTTTCCTACATCACAAAAAAACAAAATCAAAATATTATTTATTCTTTCTAAAATACTTTCATTCGTATCAAACACTCTCAAAATATAACGAAATAAAATGATGTGAACAAATAAACTTATGACCTATGAGAATAAAAAGGTTAATATTTGGCAAAAATTAAAGTTCTAACATAAATATGGGGAAAATGCAAATGACCCGTTTATTGGTATTATATGGACTTGAGTCTACTAATTTACTATTTTGGCCCATGGATCCTCCATTCTGATCTCATTTGGGCCACAAAAGAAGCCGTCAATTGAAGAAGGGGGACTTTCACGTATAGCCACTCAAAAATAGCTTTTTATTATTCTCCATTGATATAGTTTAACAATTACAATTCATAGCTACATGTTATAGAGAGGCGAGCGAGAGAGGGCAGAGAGTGGGAGAGAGGCGAATTGTATATGAATGTTAGTTAGATAATTGTGTATTATACATATGTATTTGTATCTATGGAAGAGAGATTGAGAGAAGTAGGGGAGGAGAGAGGCGTGCGAGATTGGGAGAGGGAGGAAAGGTGAGCGAGAGAGGGCAGAGAGTGAGAGAGAGGTGAATTGTATATGCATATCAGTTAGATAATTATATATTATACATATGTATTTGTATATTCTGCTAAATTATACATATACAAACATGACTTATTATACAAACTCGAAATCAAGCCACATAATTAATGTATAATGTTAGTCGCGAATAATAATTATAGTGAACTATAACTATGATGAATAACTAAGTAGTATTAGCTTGCTCAACCACGTAATTTTCCCATTGAAGAAGTATTAGATGAATCCTTATGGCATGGATCCTCCATTGTGTTAGATGAATGGATCCTTATTACTTTCAAAGAATTACTTTATCTTATCAAGAATTAAGAATTTTTTACTATATATAAAGAAAAATATACTTAGGTACATATATTTATGTTATTACCAGATACACTAAAAACAGGAGAGAGACGAGTAGAATGAGGAGGGAGCTAGTTATGTATCCCAGATATATAGGAGAGTAGCGAATGACATGGGAGGGAGAAGAGTGAGGTGAGCGAGATTTGTCTATGTATCTTATATAATGCAATTCCACTTGGATGCAGTGTATTTAGAACAAATTACACCTAATTTTGACCTAATGTATCTCGAATACATGTGTCTAGACATATGAGGGACGACACACCAAAATATGGTAATAATCGTAATATTGCAAACTAGAATGTATCTAATTAGCTCCTAAACTAGTTAGATTTCTATAACTTCTCCATTATTTAATTAGATAGATATTCATAACACATTTACTAAATCCTACTATACTTTAAGATAATCGCATAATCTCGCTCTCTCCCTTTCTCTTTCCTTTCTTTTGTGTTTTGTCAGATTATATATAAATGCTCTTGACATGATAGGTAAAAATTCAACTTATTTTTCAAAAAAAATAATTTTTCATACCAAACACTATTAAGTTTACCCAAGTCCAAATTGAATATAGATAGTTAATTTCAGCATAATAAATGTTATTAGTAGGGATTTTGTGGTTAGAATAGTGTGATCAGCCTTTTAACAAGCAATTAGGTGGACATGCTTTTGGAATAAGAAATAAGAGACAAGGGTCAAAAAGGAGGTCAATGAAAGCAAAAGAGAGGTTGTATTTACTAGTAAGTGTTTAATTTGTTTATTGTTGGATAAGTCGGATATAATAATTAATCATTTTTGTCAACATTAATTAAGGTTGTATACTTAAAAATAAGTTCAGACTTCAATACTCATAAAAAAAAATAGTAAATTCTTTTCACCCCTCAAGTTGTTTTATAACATGAATGGATTTTTTTTCATTATTGGTTTAATAACATGTCGTGAAAATTACCAGTCTTGTTTTCTAGGCTGCACATCAACTGATATATATGTATATATATTTTAAAGCAACTTAATAGGGTTTAGAGTGATAAATGTAGCTTTTTAGTTACAAGGTCATCTAAGTTCATAATTTTTATACAAATGGTGTGCATGTATAGTAAAAATTTCTATAAATTAATGCTCGGTAAATTAATAATCTCTTTAAGATAATATTTTTTTCGGTTACAGTTTGGGTCAATGGAAACAATCACTAGTTTTGATAAGATAATATATTTTCGTAAGATCTCTATATAAATATATGACCCCATTAACGTCATAAATTAATAATTCTTTAATAGTACAAATATATCTAAAGACAATTTAGTGAAATATGATTTTAATGTGTTCTTTTTAATTAAAAAATTTAAATCTAGTTGGAGTTTATCTTTAACTTTTTTATTGCATCCACGAGCTCCACTGTTGTCTTTTCGAACTGCACCATAATATTGTGAAGAGTTCTAGCTGCAGTAAGTCTATCCTTGTGCATATATAACTGATTCCAAATGTATAGTATTATCTTCAACTTCATCATTAACATTGATTTTTCCGATGGTATCCGCAATTTCTTCTAAGCTTTGTACCTCTAAACATGAATCACTTTCACCCGGATAATCTATCAGGTTATTGTCATCCATTTTATTGTGGCAACCAAGATCATTAACTATGACCTCAAGTCATGAATGACATTTTCACAAATAGGTTCATTCAAATTCTCTGATATTGCATCCCCCGAATGAATTTTACAGTGTCGAAAATAATTTTCTATTGTGTCTTGCTGAACATTTGTTGTCCAAACAGGGATTGCAAAATTAATAGCATCCAAACATTGATCTTTGCTAGATATGTTTATTTCACTTCATAGTCTTCTAATTCCTACAGTAAAATTTGTTCGATAATACATCTTGAAAGCTCTTATCATCGCAGCATCACAAGGTTGAAATTAATGAAATACAATGATTTTGATGCATTCGTTGTACTTTATGTATACTATTTTTTTTATGTGAAATCAATAAATATGATACATAAATTTGTAAGACACAATGATTTGATATTATCAAAATTAACCTTTATCAAATCTCACCATTCTTGTCAACCAGATAATATCTCTATAAAATATTAAAATTTCATAATTTCACTTATATTAATTTATAGAGATTTTACTGTATATTATTACTCCTCGTTCCTTATGCATGTTAGACCTACTAAATTTTAATTTTGAATCTACTTACTATTATAGTAGGCGTAACTATGAATTCAAGTGATATATATACTGAGATATAAGAATTTTCTTGCATAATTGATGTAATCTAATCTATGATACGCTTAAATATTTTTTTTTTCTTTTGTGATTTGTTGGAGTATATATAAATGCTCTTAAAATGATAAGTAAGAAATCACTTAATTCTTTTTAAAAAATAATTTTTCATACCACACACTCTTAAGTTTACCAAGTCCAAATTAAATATAGATAGTTAATTTCAGCATAATAAATGTTATTAGTAGGGATTTTGTGGTTAGAATAGTGTAATCAACCTTTTAACAAGCAATTAGGTGAACATTCTTTTGGAATAAGAAATAAGAGACAAGGGTCAAAAAGGAGGTCAATGAAAGCAAAAGAGAGGTTGTATTTACTAGTAGGTGTTTAATTTGTTTCTTGTTGGATCAGGTCAGATATAATAATTAATTATTTTGGTCAACATTAAGGTTGTATATATAGAAATAAGTTTAGAGTTCAATACATACATAATTTTGAGGGATAGTTTGACTGGTAAAGACCTGAGAACAAAGTCTTTCAGGTCGCTAGTTCGAGCCTCATCAGGACCACTGGAGGCATTACAAATCGGCCGCGTTTTCAGGGCCTCGTAAAACTAATCGTGGTGCATTTACCTTGAAACAGCGGAACCCAGTGGATACAGCTAAGCGGGTTTGCAAAACGATATTTAGAAACCACGACAAATATTTTTACGACAATAAATATAATCACTTCAAGAAATCTATTACTACTAAAAGTGGTCAAATATAAGGTCCAAAATTAGAAATCAAAGTAAAAATGCAATGTTGCTAAATATGGTAAAACATGTATTTTCTGCAACTACCTATAAAAAAAATATTAGTAGAAATGATGAGATGAACTGTCTCTGTTCCAATTATTTTATGAAACTTCTATTTTTAGTTGATAGTAATTTAGAGAAAATATAATGAAGGATTAAGAAGTTAATTAAAATTGTAGCTATCTGAATTATAGTCTTGCCTTTGGAGCAAATATATCTTAATCCTTTCCTTATCATGATTATTGAAGATAATTATTGTTCAACAAACGGTTTAGGTTTGTCTAAATAAGTTAAAACCAAATTCATAAACATTTTGGCTCTTTAATATATATCTTTTAAATAATATCCATTTAATTCATTTCTTTCGTTTTAATGCTTATGTTGTTAACCAGAAATAAATGTGTAGGATCAAAATAAATAATGTCATGTGGAAGCTAACAAAATAAAAATAAATAATCAGACAAAAGAAGAAGATATATATATATATATATATTTGATTCTTAAAATGATGGTTAATAATTAAAATTTTATGTTACTAAATTTTAATGAAAAAATAATTAAATAGGTTAAATGACTTTCTGTGCAAAGAAGCCATAATTGAGCGATTTTTGAGTTGATAATGAAAGTTGAGTGACTTTCTGTGCAAAGAAATCATAGTTGAAAATGAAAGTTGAATAACTTTCTATGAAAACAATTGATAGTTGGGTGACCATCAAAGTTATTAACTCCCTCAAACTAATTAAACCATATTCTCCGTAAGATCCTGAACGTTCTGATTATTGAAGAAGAAACTAAAGAAGGTATCAACAACAATTTATTTTATTACGAAACAATTCTTGATATTTATATCGATCTATTATACAGCTTTACGTCTAGCATTAGATAGACCTCATACAAAAATTATATTAATTTTACCATATTTTTATTTCATATATTTTGGGACAATCACAAAAACTTCTAAATTATAAATCTACAAAAAGTAGACGTGGTAATCTTTTATATCAAAGCTGCAAAGCAAAAGAAGAATTAATATCATAATTTATATGCAGTTGCAGTTTCACATTGTTTACAATAAATTTTAAAGTGATAAACAATAAATTGTGATCATAATAAAATAAGTAAAAACATAACTTTATTGATGAAGATAGCTGGTATAATTCTATTTTGATCCTTTAATTCTACCATTCAGAAAAGAAATTATTAAATCAATTGTGTGACCTAGTTAAGGTAAGTTGGAGAAACATACCTTTACATTATATAGTAATTTTTAAGAAATAGAAAAAAGCAATACTAAATCATGCATGGTTAGTTGACTGAATTATAAAGAATTCACATCAAGTTTGAACTCTGTTTAAAATTACTCCCATCGTCCAGTATTATTTGTCATGATTTTATTTTTAGAGTTAAATTATAAAAATTTTGACCAACATTTTAAGATGCATTTTTTCATCATATTAATATAAAAAAATTATAATTTATAGTATTTTTTATATAGTTTTAGAATATCTAATTTTTTTATTTAAAATATCGAATTAATGTAATCTAATTTACCTTTGAAAATTAATCAAATTAACTTTAGATAAGCGCAACATGACAAACATTTCTGGACGGAGGGAGTATAAATAAAACAGAATCAACAGACAACAGAATATAATGTTCAAGAAAATCTTTTTTAATTTCCCCAAGCATATATGATGTGGTCGTCAATTAAGAAAATAATTATGACAAGATGTTTTAATATTCACGCTAATTATTTAGTTATGTACTTTGTTTATCTTGGGTGAATAATTAACAAAAACAATACAAAACTAATGTGAGTTACGGTGAAATTATTCGATCGACATTTACTATAAAATTGTGAATTATATGGAGATATTTTTGGGGATCATTATAAAAATCGGTATGAGACATATTTTTTTACAAATTTTCATACTAATTTCTAGGAAAATTCCCATGTAATTTATACTTTTCTAATAGTAATAGGGATAATATACAAGTACCCTATCAACCTATGTCTGAAATCTTAGAGACTCACTTATTCTATATTAAGGTCCTATTACCCCCATAAACTTGTTTTATTAATAATTTTCTATCCTTTTTCGGCCTACGTGGCACTATCTTGTGGGTCCAACGCTGATTGACTTTTTTTTTCAAGTTAGTGCCACGTAGGCAAAAAAAAGTAGAAAATTACTTATAAAATAAGTTAAGAGATAATAGGACCTTACTATAGTACAAGTGTGTCTCTGAAATTTCGGGCATAGGTTGAGGGGGTACTAGTACATTTTTTCCAATAGTAATTCTTTTACTTTTGTATCATGTTCAAATTCTTAAGAATGGAAAAAAAATAGTTAGAGTCCTCGTAAATGAATCTGGCAGTATTTAAATTAAGTCAGATTCCAATATGACGATCGAACGCCAATTTTTTTTTAAAACATAAAATTAACAGTTCAACCACAGATTAACACAAACAAAACAAGATGGGTCATAAAAGATTGAACATTTTAACTACAATAATAGGGACATTTCTAAACCCTCCCCCCTAAACTAAGTAAAATCAAGATAACTAATAGTTTAGGTGTCAAGTTTATTATGGTCTTTAGATATTTTGTTATCTTTCTTTAATCACGATTAAACTAATTAATTGTAAAAGTTGATGATATTAAAATGTTCTTACTTGTAATAATAAAAAGACTTACAATTGAACATGCTAAGTAAATCATTTTACTTTATCAACACTCTAAAATTAAGGTCGACCAACATAGCAAAGAGGAACTCATAAGGTGACCAAACTCAACATAGAAAATGACATTTTTTCTTTCATTCAAACAAATTTCAATTAATCTTTTTTCTATATATAGTTCCCTAAATATATTAATAATAATATCCTCAACAAATATATATATATATATTTTTTTAAAAACCAAAAACACACAAATGGGCTACTCTTATTTGCTATTTGGATTTGCCATTTTATGTTTATTGCCTCAATCAACATTTTGCATTACTAGGCATTATACATTCAATGTAACAAACTTATAAACTTCATTTTTTCCCTTTTTTTTCCCCTAACATCATTGAAACTAACTACATTTTTGTTGTGTCGATAGATTGTAAAACACAACGTAACGAGACTATGCACCACGAAGAGCATAGTTAGCGTGAATGGGCGTTTTCCAGGCCCTCGTATTATAGCAAGAGAAGGTGATCGAGTGATCGTTAAGGTGATCAACCAAGTTTCCAACAACATATCTATTCATTGGTAAGAACTTAAGAGAACACTAAAGTATCGAAAAATACTACATTGTAATACTAATTGTTATAGTACTATACTCATGTTTTGTGTTGTGCTAGGCATGGAATTAGGCAACTTGCAAACGGATGGGCAGATGGACCAGCATATGTTACACAATGTCCTATACAATTTAACAAGAGTTACACATATAACTTCACGATCATCGGTCAGAGGGGAACTCTGTTCTGGCATGCTCATATTTCATGGCTTAGAGCAACAGTTTATGGGCCTATCATCATCTTGCCACGACGTAACGAGTCATATCCATTCAAGAAACCATACAAGCAAATTCCAATCATGTTTGGTAAGTATATTATCATAGTAAAACAGAAACATTTGACACAAATGTTGATGTTCTGTTTTTTTTTGTTGGTTTCAGGGGAATGGTGGAATGTTGATACTGAGGCTGTAATAAATCAGGCTCTTCAGACAGGAGGTGGACCAAACGTTTCAGATGCATATACTATCAATGGCCTACCAGGACCTGATAGAATATGTGCCTCAACTTAACAAGTAATGGACCAGGTCCCTTACTTCACTTCAGAAAAATACCAGAAAGTTAAATGCAGTAAAATCAACACAATGATTTTACGTGGAAACCTCCTTGCTTAAGGGAGTAAAACCACGACCTGTCTCACAGGATTTTCAATCGTTTTCACTAATCTTCAAAAGCAAAAGCGAAACACGATTACACCAAACGTAAGAAAGAGTTATCAATCTTACCGTTAAGCAATAGTCCTCTATTGCTCAACAAGCCTAAGTAGAAAAACAATCTACCCACTAAGCTATCCCACCTGGACAACTTA